>NW_024609883.1:104551070-104604603 GCF_016920785.2 Ixodes scapularis | reverse complement strand
TGTAAGTTGACAGTCCGACAATGCTTTTATGCCCGGGGTTCGGCCAATCGTGGAAAGCTGACCGCAGCGACGGTTTTGGTTGTGTTTTCACAGATCCCATTGAAGAAAACAGCATTTTCTGCAATGGGATCAGATAACGTATACCGTTAAACGTAGCCCTTTGTTGTTTCTCGTTTCTAAGGATTAACGGATACCCTCGCGGGATGTGTGCTCTCTTGTTGCGCAGCGTGCAGCGTGGATCGGCAGAGGAGCCCGGGCCGTCGCGGCCGCGACTCCCTGGGGATCATGCCGAGCGGCGTGCACCGGGCGGACTCGACGCGCTCCGACCACTCGGACACGTCGGTGCGCAGCGCAGAGTCCAGGGGCTCGGCGGGCAAGAAGGTCAGCTTCAGCCGGGCCGTCAGGGGTGAAGAAGTTCCCCAGGAGGGGCCACGAGACGCCCACCGAAGGGGGCGGCGTCCGGGGACTTCGTCGACGGGCCGCCGTCCCCGGAAAAGAAGTTTTGGTGCAAGGTACCGGAAAAGAAATTATACACTGCCCTCGATCGGACTGACCCTAACCGGGGAGCCCAGAACGTGTTGTGAATTATTTGGTCACATGGTATGTGTGGTTGACGTGACGTGACCTCATGTGACTGTGATGTGATGGTGTTTATTCGTGATAGTATGACGTCATGATGTCAAAGATATCATGACGTCAAGTGACGTCACAAAGTCACGTGATCACACGTGATTTTCACGGTCTCACGAGACATCAGGGTGTTGCGTGATGTCACGATGTCGCACCACTTCGCGACGGTTTTTTCGGACAATTCGGCGGATCAAACACATTCCGCGCTAAAAATTACCTCAACGTTCCGATCCTTTGGGACTTGCAAAAAAAAGTAGCGTCTACGGTGTCCCTGCCCTCCCCCTCTCCCCCCCCCCCCCCCCCAAACAAAAAAAGAAAAAAAGACAAGGTTGAATGCCTAAGGCCGAGGTAACCACTGCAAATACATCATACAATACAAAAGACAGTCTGTAGACACTCTAAAACCGGGCTCCCACTGCTCGTATACATCATGCAAAAGACAGCCTTCAAACACGAGTTATAATTTCCCTGGTTCGAATGCCGCGCGCCAAATTTCCTCCTCGAACTCATTGCCACGCGGCATTCGAACCACGGATCTCGCGGTGACTCGCGTTCGAATCTGTTTGCAGACTGTCTTTCGTACGAAGCATACGAGTAGTGTGACCCCGGCTTTTTAAGGCGCGTTTCTAGGACTGTCCTGCCCCATTTGTCGTACGAAAAACTGTCCGCAGACATGTTCGAAGCTTACTATACGTATCAAATGAACGTGCCACCGAACGGGCTTGGGGTGCGTCCGCCAATAATTCCGCCTTACATGTCTGTAGCGAACACCTTGTTTGGGGTGTAAGCAGTGGGATGGGGGCGGCAAGATGAAAACGCCAGTCAGGAGTTTCAGTCGTCCCCTCTCCAGCGCGAGCTTCGTACTTTCGATAACGCTTAGGCGTCTCGTGAACCTCGAGCGTGCACGCGCGGCCAAAGCATGGCGGAAGGCAACCAGTGTGTGCTTGCAGGAGGCCCGGTGTTCTCACCCTCTTTGTGACTATAGCACTACCCGGGCCAGGCGTCGTAAGATTTTGACAAAGGGGCCTACATTGGCGTGAAAATTTCACTTTGCAGTTTAGCCTTTTCAATATTTGATGTCTCATCAAAGTGCGTCGCATGAGACCATATGATACAGGTTGGTTTCGGGTGTCTTTTATTGCGAAAACTGCGCTTATATTACGTATTCGAGCTTTGAATCTGTGTATGATGTTGCGTGTCCAGTCTCCGGCACTATGATTGTATCAGTGGCGTGTTGAGTGATGAAAAGGCTCACGACCTAAAGCTGGGATCATCTTTCGTGATGATGAGTATACTCATATGGGGCATTTATGTCATTTCAGGTGTATAAGAATAGACACCAGGAGAAGCCCCGAATCCCCGAAGAAACATCTTACGAGACGGTGTCCGACTCTGCGGCCTACCGAACGGGAAGGTCGACATCGAGGACGTCTAGAAAAAGGCCCGACTCCCCCGTGGTGAAGAGAAACCACGTCAAGAAGATCGTGCAGAAGTTCGACCGGGAAGCCATGCTGCGCCAGGACTGCAGCTCCAGAGAGTCGTCGCCGCCACCACCGGTCGTACGAAGCCATTCGGTCGAAGAGTATACCACCAGACCTGGTACTCCCCTGGAACTCCAGAGGAGCCCGACCCCAAAGAGGAGGAACAAACTCGTCAACGGCGTCAAAGTCATGCTGGCCCCACTGACCAGGAAGAAACGAGCCACGGCCAAAACAGATACTCGGGATGGTACCGTTAGGCATGACGTCCTCCAGGAGGTTAACAACAACCACGACGATGTTGATGATGACGACGATCACGACAATCGCGATCACGAAGAAGATGCCCCTCCGGTTATGGTTGACAAGTCAACGCAGGTCAAGCCTTTTCAACTGGAGGAGTTCTTCGCGACAGACGTGTCTCACTTGTACAGCCAGGTGGACAAGACGAAAAAAACGTCCTTCAGGACGCCCGACATCTACGTGTCCAGTCCGCAGGAGACGAGGCCGTACTCGCCGGGCACTAGTCCCAAGTACGCGTACGATTACACCGACAAAAGTGCCGCGTCATCACCGGCACTAAGTAGGGGGACGCCGGATCCGGAGTACGGAAGCATCCGCAAGGTCAAATCGTCCAGCCGCAGTTTTGGCTTTAACTTGGGCCGCTGGGAACACAAGAACAAGGACGACCGAGATTCGGACGCCTCGAGCATCACCAGTGAGCCGGCTCGCGACAGTCGACCGGGAAGTGTCTTACGCGAGTTTGATTCCAAGAAGCGAGAACTCAGCTACGAGAACGTCTCCGGGAGACTTTCTGACGACGCCAAGTCGCGCACGGCTTCCCCGACGACTTCCACGTCTGGGGTGTGGGTCCGTGATATCGACAAGGACTACCGGCGTGGCATGGCGGATTCAGACGTCACTGTTCCAAGTAGCGGCTACGTTTTCACGTACAGCGCCACGCTAGGAGGAGGTCGTTCGGGAAAGAAGAAGGCGTCCAAGGAGACCTCGTCCAGGGACACGTCCCCCGCAATCCCAGAAAGCGTCCAGTCCAGGTCTCCATCGCGAGGAGCGCGGTCAGTAAGTTCGGACCACACTTCCGTGCGTGGAGGTCTCGCAGCCGCTTACCAGGCGAGGCAGAAGGCCGCCACGTCGTCGTCCAATGGCCGAGTCGCCAAGAGTTCGTCTCCATTGACGAGGGCCAACGGCGGTCCAGGTTCTTCGGCTGGTTCCGCGGCTAGCGAGCCAGAGTACCGGAGGAACACGGTGGTCTTGTACATACCAGGAGTGAGTCACCACGTTACGCCGTCCGACGAGTCTGTCAGGGTGTCCAGAAGTCAGTCGATGCTCCAGAAAGACAAGCCCCGTACCAGGTCGGCCCAGAAACAGCCCAAGTCGTCGTCTTCGTCGTCCATGCAGCCACACCAAAGGGCTGCTTCGGAAACGGACATCAGGAGGACCAAGTCCATTCCCAAGGGTGCCAAGTTTCCCTGGCTCAGGATCAAGCCCACTGTGACAGCTACGCCTGTGCACTGAGGTCCAGCGTCTTTCTGTTCCTTCGGCTTCATTGCTGTACCTTCGCAGGGATGCTGTGTTTGCTCTGCAGGGCAATATTTTGGGCCCGCCCGCTTTTGGTTATTTAGTTAATGCAGTGGGTACTTTGTATGCTCTTGCAGACCATCAGAGGGTGTGTTCGAACATTTTGCTTCAACACCAAAGTGACAGGACAAAGACGCGACAAGATCATATCCCCGGAGAGTTTTCTTTATTGCTTACATTGCATATAACAGAAGAAAAAAAAAATATTTGACTCATGCCCCTATTCCACAATCGTACTTGTAGTCATCCTTCAAATCGAATGATTCAGTACCTTTATTGATGGCGAAGCGATCACTGAAATCAGAATTACGGGTAATGCACTGATGAATACTTTAGCACAGGATAACACAATGAGTGCTACCACTTAATATCTCGTTTTTGGTGCCTACTTGGGGTGTTCTCACAATGTTCGCGCACGCCCTTTGAATATGGTCGATCTTCAAAATGGTCTGCTTTATTCCGCGGAAAACTGGCTGTCCAGGACTACCTTTTCCGACCTTGCCATGATGGCAAGGAGCTTAGAAAATCTAGGAGAGTTCCTAGAAGGCGCTATCTCCAGAGGTTAAGGCTTTTAATATCAAGCTACCATATTGACGGGTTCCCTTGTAAGGAAACCCGTCAATATGGTATGGTCCGAACTTAACTCTTGGTCAAATACCTTCTGATAGAAGGTATTTGACCAAAAGTTAGGTTAGACGTAGCAAGAATCTTTGGTTTTCTTTCAAAAGATCCAGACCAAAAATATATTTGTAAAAGAGACTTATACGTATATAAATTCACAACTAATGTCTTTATTGCTGAAGTTTGTTTGTGAATATTGACAGCGACGAAACTTTTTAAAGAACTTAGGGGCAGTTGCACTTGTTAAGTCTAGACACGTTTCTTTAACGCATGTAATACTTTTCACTCTAACCAAGTCCAGGACACAAAAGGACCGTAACATCCATCTACACAAGCGCCTTGACTAGAAATAATTCAAAACCGAGTCATAGGCGTTACTGGACAGGCCAGGTGAGGACAAGTTAATTTCTAGTTAGTTGTAGGCAGACATGTACCGTAGTGGAGAGATAACTCCTTTACTTTTAAGTTGCATGAACGGGTGGTCCGACTTAAAACGTTTAAAAAAAGGTCGTTGTTGGCTTGTCTCCCACAGAGCATCCCTGCAGCTAGAAATATTGAACAAAAAGCGCCTGCCTTACACGCCGCGAAGCATCTATACGCATGTACTATATGTATTGTATACGCTCGGCACTGCTTGAACTTACTGTGAGTGTGGACCAAATTGTGGCGCTTTGAGCGGTCGAGCATATTTTCGACTACAACTTTCTGCGGCACTGCTAAGTGAGTGATGTGTTTTCGCCGAAACACTAAATTTTGTGTCAATGCTGTGTTCTTGGCCGTCGCACTTACACTGGAATTAAAATGGCCTCTAAAAAGCCATCATCGGCCTTTCCGTTATCGAACGATGATGATGATACTCTATGCCTCAGTGGCGACAGCTATTGCACATATTCGCAGTGGGACAGACATTGTCTAAATTGGCCTAGGTATAACCGCTGTGCGTTCACAGGGTAAGGGACTCAACAGAGGTCGATGCATTGTCAAGAAGTGGCTACCATGCAGGGTGAACCTTTTATTTGCTATGGTATCCGCCATCTTGAATGGATGGATGGATACGGCTGAGCCCAGTGAATTGGGCGGCGGCTTACGCCACCTACTGCAAGCTTTTAATTTGAACAATTTACTTTAAAAAGACCCAGTAAGGGTAAGCCTTCCACCAGTATATTTACAAATTTAAAATGAATGGAGCATGGTAAATAAGCTCATGCCTTGAAGCCACGCGTGCGTCGGCATGCATGCAGGATTCCGTTCCCCTGAGAGCGTTCAATGGTTAGTTCGTGCTTGAAGCGCTCTCATCACTAGAACCTAAAGCTGTCGGCGTGTTGTATAGTTTGTATTTTGATCTAAGCTCGAGTGTCCTGCGTATAAAATGCCTTGGAATGGGATTTTCGTTCTTATTTTCAGTGTTGAAAGTTTAGAGAGACTAGCAAGCGAAGTTATTTTATGGTTACTGTCGGTGAAATATACGTCCCTTTCTGCGTGAGCTGTTTATAAGCGCGGAGCGAGACCTGAGTTTCGTAATCTCGACAACAGCGGGATATCGTTTCAACTCTGTGTATCGCGCCGTTTTTTTTTTTTTTTTTTTATCTTGTTTTTTTTTTTTGCTCATTTTCTTTTTCTGATTTTCTTTTTTGGTGTATGTGCGTGGAAGGCGGTGGGAAGAATGAAAGGAAGAAGTACGCTGCTCTTTTAACTCGTTAATAGAATTGTGTAACCCACGAACTTAGAAACGATTTACGAGAGTGCGCCGAAATAAAAGAAATAAAAGAAAAAGAGCCCAATGCTAGTCGAAATGCTGACGTGTTGTTTTCTGGAGCTTTAATTAAAGGTTGTTTCTTACTGATCCAGAAGTGTCTCACGCTCGTATGTGCTGCTGGCAACAACGGCGGGGCTAATACGAGAGATTCGGGGAGAGGAGGAGGGGAAAAAGCGCGCAGCGCCGAGCGCAGGATTGGTGGGTGGGTAGGGGTCCATATCACAAAAGCGAATGACATTTTAGCGAACGGCGACATTTGAGCGAATGGTCGTTTTAGCGAATAACGGGGGCGCGCGTTAACCCATCCGTCGCGCTGCGCTTTACGCCGCTTCGCGGCGACAGTCTGCGGCAACTCGTTACAAAAATATGAACTCACTTGGCCCACCCGAAAACGACGCTTCGCGGCGTCCGACTATTCGCTAAACTGTCGTTCGATGAAACGTGGGCGTTCGCTAAAACGTCATTCGATCAAGTGAGTGCCTCCCGGTGGGTAGACGCAAACTTAGCTTCCTTCGTCTCTATCCAATCAGAGGGAACATAAGAGCGTCGTCTGCTACTCGCCCGGCGTCTCGCGTTCGAACGCCAGACGTTGGCGTTCAGCGTCTACCTTCCCATCAGGGCTCGCGCACAAACTTCCCCTCTCGTTTTTATCTCCTCCTCTCTCTCAGTTTCTCATCGTATAGTTTTGTGAGTCGTCATTGATGTCATCATAACGACGATACGCTGGCGATGTGGTGGGGTTGTCGGTAGGAATATCTCACCTAGCTAATCCGTGCTGCCGTTCCCGCTCTTGCGGGTTGAAACGTCGTTTTACTGGCTCGCAATTTTTATGCAGTCTGACGTGCGGTTCAAGATCGTATACTTTAGTGGTTTTGTTGCCCGGCTAAATAGCCTGTCGCCAACAGAGACTGCGATTGCCACATTTCCAGACGAAATGAGTTTCTTACTGTATAAACACGAACTCCTTTCAAACGGAAGACATTTTGCTCGTTGTTTACGGTCCGCTGCTTATTGGTTCACCCGCTCTAGTTTTATTTCAATCGTATTTTGACGTTGGCTGGCAAATCATTCGCTTACTATGCACCCGTAAAGGCATACCAAGAAATGCGAACCGCGACAGTTTGTGGCGATCGAGCTCTCAAATTTGTGTGGATGTTCAGTTTATTACTTTTAACAAAGATATAAAGAAAAGAAGGTTGCAGAGACATTTCTACAAAAGCCAAAAAGGTTCCTTCTCCTCAAAACACGAAAAATAACAACAACAACAACAAGGTTGCATTTCGCCGGACAAAAATAACAACAACAACAACAACGACAACAACAGCAACAACAAGGTTGCATTTCGCCGGACGTAGCACTATCAGACTCCAAAGTGGAGTTCTCTATAATTCACGACCTGGTTTGTTCAGCTCCGAGATAGTACAAATCATTCGTTGCAAGTTTTGCCATGATAACAAGGGCGGCTATAGCTGTCAGCACTCTTGCTGGAAGCGTACAGACGGTGCTCAAAGCGCCTTCGCAAGAGATCGCTTCTGTTCTCATCTGAAGGAGAGAAAGGAAAGCTTTACGCATCCAATTCGGTGCCAGGCGATACTTGATGAATAAATAACTCGTCATTCGGCACGAACGTGCGAAGAGATTCATGGGGCACAGCAGCTCCGGAACACGTAAAGCCTCACCTCGATACAAGAGACGCGGTGTGCGCCGCAAACATGATGAGAAACATTATCCGAATCAAGCATGTTCAAAGCATGTTTGTTTTATACATGCGTATGTTTCCAACATTTCTGTAGAAGGGATTTCGTATGACCTATGTGACAAGGCCTTCATAAAGGGAAAAGAACATCTAAGATAGTGCCTGCGGGCAGTCTTTTTCACGATGCAATAATAGTGTGACGGAGACTTATAACGCCCCCAAGCAGGAACATTCGAAGATATTCGTTCAACACAGCCTCCTCTTGCACTCTTTTTCTTTATTTTCTCTTTCTTTTCCGTTCGATACCCCTGGATCCTATGGTAGACACCGCTCGAGTTGCTGGACGTGCAGGTGTTCGCAGCGATCATTAGTTATCTCGGTGAACGACGCCTACCACTGGCTTTTTTGTTGGCTGTTGTTTTGTTCAAGGCGACTTACTACTGCGCATGACGTCGGTCAGGGTACATGCACCTCCGCAAAACGTGCCCGAGCGTGAACGTCATGCAGAGCAGTTGAAAAAGAGCAAGCGGCGTTCCCGCCCCCAAACCAGCTCCGCGGTTTACCTCGGGAAGTGTCTGAATTCCGCCCAGCTTTGTGGAGGCTGCACAGAAGGGGGCCGCCTCTAGCCGACAAACCTAGTTTATTTATTTCGTCTGCAGTCAATCGATCCGCAATTCAGTTCCATCTGGTGGCTCAATTAAATGGCAGTCTAACTTTTACTTCACTAATGGCGGCAATGAACCTGCAGTCTGCAGTGTTTTATAAGGCACCGTCACGTTCGCAAGTCAACGGCAAACGGGAATGTGCTTTTCACTGTACATTTATTTCTCGATCACTCTGAGTGTCGATGGCCAGAAAGATGCAACCAGTCAAAACGAAGCGTCAAGGCGTCTGTGTGGCGCCAACCCACACAGACGCCTTGATGAAGTTCTATCCATCAAGGGGCTTTGTAGCCCATTGTGCGCTACAAACAGATTGACCGGGCCCGGGTTAGAAGTGAACGCTAACGCAGCTCTTGCATTCAATTCCTGCTTCGCATCGTGCTGATATGTCTCGAATGTATAGGCCTCGAATTATCAGCTTAGGAGCACCATAGCAACCTTCAACTTCTTCCTTCATTAGTAGAGAGTGTTACCAGCGCCGCGCTTTTGGGCGTCAGAAGTGTACGCTTGGAAACAATAAATTCTCGATTGAGAATTTTGTATGTCCATGGCGAACATAACACAAGATAAACGAAAAAAACAAACACACAAACACGTGTTTTGGCGATTGGTTTCGCATAATCGGAAGTGACGATCCTATCCGCTTCTGCGGGTCTCTCGGAGGCACTGGCATATGTGGCGCAACACAGTGATCGTGGAGTTGTTTTTTGTCACCGGGTGACCCTCGAGAAACGACACGTTCCACGTTGGTCACAACTTTGCAATGTCGATCACGATGGCGTACGGTAGAGATCATTGTAATGCTCGCCATGGACGGAATATCGGAAAGAAGTTCCGTTCGTCGTCGTAGCGTTCGCGCACGTTTCGAAATCTCCGCTTGTACACACCTTTCCGGCGCTTGTCCCACGGGTGAAGATTTGCAGACTCAATGAGCCGCGGCATACACGCTCAGCGTCGGATATTCCACGGGAGAGAGCTATACCGCGCAATCACTGCGTTCCATGGCCCAATAGCTATAGCAGTGCGCAGATAGGCTGACATTGGCATAGTTTATATATTGCCCGGCAGTGGACGCGGATCAGCAATTTACTCTGGGTATTTCCTTAATCAGACGTCCCAGCAGTGAGGAGGGCAATCGGTGTCATAATGCAATGGACACCATGCAGTCTAAAAACGCCTCAGACAGCCTGCGGCAACTGTCCGAGATGTGTTTCGTCCTTGACGGTGTCTTGTCACATTGCTCATACAGTAACGGTTTACAGACGTGTTCAAAACATACATACGTGTGAAGCGAGCGTGCTTTGACACCTGTCCGCAGACAAGTCTGTCATTATGTCTGCTGAGAAACTCCGCGTCCTTTGGACGATGTACACGAGCAGTGCGGAGTTCAACTCGAGAGACAACTGCAGTAAACACTATTTTGCCACTTGGTCTGCATGACCATTGGGCGAGCCATACTCACCTTCTTTTCTTTCCTTCTCAGATATATGATCAAATTGTATAAATGGAAATGTAGTCTCCTCATTCTTTCACTGGCCGAATAACTCCAACGATGGGTGTTTTTGTGCGCACGGCGGGAAGCAGCGTATACATGTGGGAGAGTGTGTGTATACGATTGGTCAACATCTATAGGCCGCCGCGAGTTTAGACGGAACTTTTCGTGCGTGCATATTTCTTAGTTCCTCTCCTACACCAATCCTTGAATTAGGATAATCCCTCCCGAGTGGGAACGGCCCCCACGCCCTAGCACGTACGCGAATGGCGCAAAGTAACACCTGCTATACCTTGGTACGCAAAGTAGTCACTTTCTCGAAATAGACGTATAGCCACAATTAGAGATCGCTCTGTTCTACTGGAAAGAAGTGAAGTAATTCAAGAACCGGATAACTTTAATTACAATGCCCACGTTCCGGGCAAAGGACCTTCAGTTACCAGGCACTGGCGGCTTCCGATCGGAAAGAAAAAAACTGGCACTTGAGAAAGTTTATTTGATGCGCAACCAAATAGGCGAGCATTTGCTGCGTGGCACGAACAGGCTCTGCCACCAACACGACCTCCCACGTATACTTCTGCGGCGCCCAGAATCCAGGGAACAAAGAGTCGATCGTCCAAGTCCTCTTCTTGTCGTCGGCGTCGCGTGTGGCTCGGTGAGGAATGTGCCAAGGCTGTTTCGTTCGGGGCGCGAAGAAACGAGTGCGCTATGTTAATATCAACTCCGTTTAACGTCACATTATCATTGCAGAAACTAAGCGTGACGTCGGGGACCTGTTCCTGATACCCCAGGAAACGTATTTCACGACCCCCCCAAGTTAATTTCTTCAGCTATTTTTTTAGAACACCTGGTTTAGACTGAGACGTTAAAAGAATTTTCACTGGCGAAGAACAGGCGAAAGGTCGACACTTGTTTTGCCCCAAGCACTTACGTTTTTAAACTTTTAGTCGGGTTATATATATATAAAAAAACATGTCGTATAACGTTAAGAAAATAATCGGCATCATAATTGTTGGCGTCTCAGCAGAGACATTATTATAGTGACGGTGAAACACGTAAGGTGGACAGGGTAAGTATACTTAAAATGGCGTTCGCAGTCTTGGTTCTCGATTGATGGAATCAGGCGATACTACCAGCTCAGTGGCATGGCCGCATCCTAGACCTGCCAGAGACCATTGTTCCTTCAAGATACGACATTAAATGAATATGAAATAGTAAATAAATAAAGGACAACGACACAAACCGTCGGTGAAGACCTCGTCGCGACCAAGGCAGGTCTTTCCGTTCATTCAATGAGTGTCGCCCACATACAAAACGGTTGCGTTTCTTTCCTTTTTTTTTTTTTTTTTTTGCACTATACGTTACGATGACGAACAGTCGCATAAAAGGCTCTCGGTGGAGGAAAGGGCGCGGGGAAATAAATACGAGTAAAGAAAGCCGTCCCACACGGCGGACGACAACCAACGCACCGTGTCTCAGATCAGTGTCTCTTTTGGCGTTTTGTTGGACCGTGTGCCTGTGCGGGCTGCTCGACTCGGCTTAGCGGCACAGACCTTCACCTACTTGGTGCTACACACGCGGCTGGCTTTGGCGGCTTCTTCGTCTGTCTGCTTAGTTTATGTTGTTTTTCTTCGACAGCGCGCCCCTTCCTTTTGTCGTCGTCGAATGGAAGCCAGGACGCGTGCCCACACTTCTCCGCGGAAGAACAGCACAGCGACTTGGAGCGCTTCGACGACGCGTGGATTCTCAGCGAGAATAAGAGAAGGCGTGAGGAGAGTTCCTCCGTGCCCGCCGATGAACCCACGCGACGGCATTTTCAGCATTTGGAATGGTTCCATCCCCCCGTTTAGCATCCCGCGGTTACCCAATGGGTCGTTTTAATGGCGCCGGAGGATGCCAAGGTACACAGCAGCGTTCGACCTCGACTTCCGTTGTCTGCGGCCATTTGCATCGTGTAACGACCGCAATTATTTGCTCACTCACCACGTTCGTGACGGTGAACCTGCGACGGTTCCGGTATTGGCTAAGGAGGGTCTTCTGGGAATCGATTGCCGACGGTTCACCGATCGTGCTGACTCTGCCGCGGGGATACTGCTAATACATGGTGCAAAAGACAGGCTGTTTAGACAGTGTCTGAGTCGTATTTCTTTATTTGTAAGAGAATCCCTGTCACATTGGCAAAAAAAAAAAAAAAATATATATATATACCTGCAGGCATGATCGAAGCATACATATGTATAAAGCTTCGATCATGCTTGAGGCATGTACACAAATAATTTTGACATCATGTATGCAGCAAACGCTTTTTTTTTGTGATGTGTGATTAGTGTGATTACTGCTCTAGGCTGACGCCGCGAATTTTGGTGGTCGTCCCGGACGGGCTTTCCGGCGCTTTTTCGGAGTCCACCGCATGCTCTCGTGCCCTCCTTTCTTTTAGTTTATTTTCCGTATAGAGTCCGTGGCCTTTGAATACAGAGAGTGTACGAGTTCGTGGCCTGATATGAGATTGGTAGAACTAAGCACAAGTAATTGAGTCTTCGAGGACTGGAACCCACGGACAAGATGGAACCTAATGCATGAGCCAAGGTAAGAGGGTGCGACATACGCAACTTGAGCGATATTTGACTCGCACCTTAAAAGGCTCGAAATCATTTAGAGGGGCCATGAAACAATGCTTCTACTTTCGCTAAATAGTACTCAGAATCACTTTCTAACGCTAATAACCAAACAAAATTGCCTTAGTTTTTTTTCTTTCTAAGCAATGGCAGTCAGCAAATAAATTCGAGGAACATGCGATGCGCATGTTCCTCGAATTTATTTCATCCCCTCAACTCGGAACCAGAACAAGCGGCCACGTGGTCTGGTGTTTATTAAAGTCACTGGATCCTAACAAAGTAGCGCCAAGCTCCCCGTATGGTCGCCATTTTGGTCCGTGAAATGAGCAATTCCTCCCTGACCCCTTCGTTCTTGGTGAGCCGATCGAAATTAGCTGTTGACGGGTAGCTTTATGGATGCGTTTCTTGTATACCGAGATTTTGCAATCCACACACCGACGAAACAAGCCTACATCTTCGTACCACCACCACATGCTGTGTGGGTGCTTGGAGGCACTGAAAAATAATTTTCCTGTTTTTAAATCCACAAGAAGAACAATATAATTGTAAGAGATCCGTGGATATGAGCATCATTGATAAGTTGATTGCATACATAGTGCCATAGACGCTTATATTTGCGAGGAACGCCTTCAGTAGGATGATGCTCCATGGTGATCTTGGCGCCACTTGTCTAGAGCGACCCTCTGGAAGCTTCAAAGACTTGAATAGACCAAGATGGCGATTTCCATGGCAACGTAGATAGCCAATCGCCTTGCGAGGTTTCCGTCGTTTGTATGTTAGTATCCGTTTGTGTCCGGCTAGCAGGTAGGAAACGCAAAGGCTCTCCCAGGATCGAGTGACTTTAGTGCCTATCTTATGCCGCCAGCGTTAGTCATAGCCACGCGTTGTGGTCGGCAAAGTAGAAAACGCGTGCTGAGCTCTAGGAATTGTTAGAGTTCGTCTATTCTCATCACCGCAGTGGTTGGACGCGAGCCGCTACCCGAGTGTCTGCTGAGGCATTGATCGTTACGAGCCGAAGTCGAGTGCTCACGCAGTTCTCGTTTCCAATCCATGAGCCGCGCTCGACTGCCGCCAGGCGGGTGGTTTCGATCCCACAATTACGTCATCGAGCTTTGCGGAGGCAAGACTGAAAGAAATAGTCCCCTTTTATCCTCGCGATTTCACCGGGACCAACAAACTTCTGAATCAGTGGCGGTCCGTGCGAGTATACTTGGGTCAGAGTGGGAGTACGCCTCTGTAGAGTCACGAATATTTCAACCCGATATCGTTTCATGACCCCTTTAGGAAAGGCAGACAAAAACATGGGTTGACCTGACTGCCCTTACTCGGTTCAGCCAATTATATGAGTGGCGGCGTGTATTGGCTCAATTTCCAATTGGCTAAATTGCCCAATGAAGACCGATGACTCGCGTTTCGTGTGCATCGCAAGACAAAATACCTGTAGGAAGTACTGAGGGTGGAGTATCTATCTACACGCAGGTAAACAAACAAAAACGATCAGGCCGACTCCATGTAGCCTGGGTACAGAAAAGTATTGAACAAGCACATTACATGTGAGAGCTTCGGAGATGGCGCCGGAAATTAGTTATCTTGCGAAGGAAGTGCGCGGATCACCAAGCAAAGACCATTCTTGATATGTCAACAGTTCAGTAAGTCCTGGGAAGTTTTCCTAACGGCCCCTTCACAAAACTGCGTTTGCTTAGAACCGAGTTCGTGCGATCTCTTACGAGCAAACACACGGACACGCTGCAGCAGTCTATGCGTTAAACTTGGGACTGCATTTCACATGTTTTGCGGTATTTTCCAATTCAGATGTACGTACTATCTAAGTATTTGTGGTTTATAACCTTGTCAAAAGCTTTTAAAACAAAACAAAAACAATTGGTATGCAAAATAAGAACCAAGAAAAAAAGAAGATATACGTAAATGCATGGTCACAATTAGTTTGTAATGTAATCATTCACAACATATAGCGTTTGAAATAAAGTGTTGTAAGTATTCATCTACCTTACATGTCTTAAATGTTTGCTCTAGTTTATACCATTTGTATCGAAATGCTTATATTTAGGCTTATTTATTGAGTATATCCTCATTCATGCCTTATTTATATTCCCGCCCACCAGACTGCAATAGCTTCCCAACCTGGCACGTTAGCCAAAACGTTTGGAGAACCCTGCTTTAGGCGACGGTGGACATGAAAGCCAACATGAAATTAACAGGTTTGCGGTGGTTACAGCTTTAGCGTAGTCCTCATATACTGCGTACCTAGAACGTCCAGTCCGTTCAAACTACCATATTTACTCGATTATAAGCGCACCGTTTGTGAACTTGTGGTACCGCGGTACCGGAGAGCACGCCGTTAGCCAATCACTGCAATCAGAAGAAGGACGTGCCGGTAATTTACGGGACAGAGATAACCTCTTCTACGCCAAAAAGCTATCTGCGCAGATCGTATACTTTTACGGGGAATTCCTGTTCTGGACTCACGTTTCTTATGCAGAACGCGATGATTGGCCTAACCTCTGTTCTGCGTAAAAGTAGACGTAACAGACTTGTTCTATAAGTAGTGCGTCTGTTACACGTGTAATTGTGGTAATATGGAGAGACGAACGAAAATAAAGTGTTTTTCGGACGTGACGAAGCGTGGGAGGATGTGGCAATGTGAGACATTGACAGAAACAGGTCGGCTACGAGGCAGAGCACACACCCGGAAGACCTGGACACGCGCGCAGCACGGCAACAGTGGGATCCATATTCAGGTAAACATGGATAATGAGGTCCACGTTTCCTCGCGTGCATATGCGACACAACCCCGGATTTCGTGTACGGCGTATATATATGTGCGTCCGTGCACACAAGCGTTTGGGAAAGCGCTCGTTTCCTGCCGATACAGAGCACGTTGCGCAACCGTATTGTTATGAGTCGTGGACTCACGCTCTGTTACAAAATAAACCAGGAGAGAAAATAAAACGGAAATTGTTGCGTCAGAGTTTTACGACGCTGGAAGTTGGCGTGACAAAGTGATTTGTCTCGGGACTCGTGAGTGACCGACTGGAAGTTCATGAACCTGCAAAGCATCGCAAAACTTGGTTTGGCGAATTCGCTCGAGTCATTGCCGTCTTCGCACCGTTGAGCGTCCGCTATCGAGAAGTTTTGTTAATGTTTATCACAATTCGAACATATCACGAAGCTGCGACCAGCTATACACTGTTGGCAATTTACACTTAAAAGGGTGTTTTCTTTAGCGCCTGTAACTCATGCCCTTACGCCCAACAAGTGGTGAATTTAGAATGTAGAAACACCCATGTCATGGTGTTTCCGCGTTTTTGATCTCTGTATTGGTGTTGAGTCCGACAAGGGAACTTTGATCATCAAAGCATCCGTCAGGAAGAGTCTTCTGCTGATCAAATTGAAATATGTTTTTGTAATATGCAGATGCCATGAACTTTGCGCATGACTCGAGGATCACGACCGTGTTGGCATTTCCGCGTTATGTACCCGACAAGCTGAGTGTAATATCTTTTTAATGCGAAAGCATTAACTGGGGGTCCCATGGACCAAGCCGACGTCATCAGCTTTGAAGCCGCGCCAAACGGCACCTAAAATCCTTTCTTTCAGTTGAAGCCAGCTCCCAGCTATGAAACCACGCGAAAAACCTAGCCAAACGGCATCCAATCTTCCCCGATATCAAAGGGGCGGAGTAAAGCTGGTGGATTTCGGCTTCGGTCCCATTGGCTGGCGCGCGTCGACGAGGCTCCCATTGGCCGCTGCGCGTCAGTTTCAACGACCGCCACCCCATGGCGCTGCGTGTTCGTCAGCGCGCCGGTAACGTACGAAACGTCCAAGGTCAGAGCGGCGAGGGGGCGTGCTCTGCCGTCAACGCAAATACGCTGCAGACACAATAAGAAATGACGTGAATGCTTTCACATTCACAACTCATAAGGAGTGCTTAGGTGTGCCTCAAGCATTTTTTTTTTTTCTATTTACCTTTCCAGAAGTTCGGAAATGGTACAGACGCTAAAGAAGAGGTAACCTGAGGACCACACCTGCGAGTGTTAAGGTTATAATTAAGTTCTCGGGGTACGTGCATTTGGTACAGGCGCGACACCTATTCGACGCAGTCGCCAAAATAAAACACGCGTTAGTGTTTCTCCTCGTGCAGTGGCAGTAAAAAAAAATTAAAGAAAAACCAGCATAATTTTTTTTCACCATGGACCTGAAAAATCTTTTACAATTTCATGAGCGGCAATTTCAAATAGATAGTGCGTAGATTTAAGCTCGCAAATACCGAAACAACCTCCAGTCTAGTTATACACCGTTCCAGAGTTGCCCAATAGATGGCGCCGGTTTTGTTCGCCCGTCGTTTTATTTATTTTCCTAGAAGTCCAGGAAGGGCGCGGAGACTAAATGAATGGTAACCCGACGACCGCACCCGCAGTGATTAGGGTTCTTACTGTCTTGCGCTTTCCCCGCCTACATTCGACGCTAAATCGTCGGTAGGATCTATCAGGTAGCGTTGAAACTGCGTGTAACCAGACCGGAGGTTTTGCAGAATTCGCAAAAGCAAATCTAAGCACTATCTATGAGCCATTGGTCGCTTATAATCATTGTCAGAGAGTTTCAGGTTCACGGTCAAGTCAAGAGAACCGGAGTGCATTTCCTTTCATGCAAGTAAACAAGGTTTCTATAATCATTATCATCATCATAAGCGGCTGCGATGATGATGATGATGATTGTACCTTATTCGAGCAAAGTCGAACGCAAATGTGTGAAGATTTGACATATTTGGAAAGCCATAAGTTTCGATATTGAAAACGTATACCCGTCGTGTTGCGTTATTTTACTCTCTAAAAAGAATCCGTGAAGGCATCTTCCATAAGCATCAGAGTGAAGGAATGCCGAGGTTTAGCCCCAAAAAAGCGCCGAAGAATATTATTTTCGAAACGTCGGCCACCACTATGAGTCTTCCTCTTCAAGTTTACAAAATATTGCACCAACCGAAATGGGTTTTTTTAAAAATGTTCCAGGGCTTGGTGTGTACCCTCGTCTCCTTTTGCTGTTGACACACGAAGAAGGCTTATTTTTACCCCGTCGGCTGTCTCGAGCCTAGCGGGTTTTCACGCCATCGGGGTTGCCATCCAAGTGAAATGTTGTCAGACTAGAGAACAATAGAGAAAGAAGAATGATAAAACAATAGACAAAGAAGGCGATAGCGCTGAAAACCCCAAGATCACACATGCGTACAGACCTGGGAACGCGATGACAAAAAATTCTCTAGAGGTGTATATACGTATAATGTATGTGTGTGCGCGCGCGCGTCTAGAGTGTGTTTTTTTTTTAATTTTTCTTTTTTTTATTTGTAGCAAAAATGTGCGCACTCACCAAACAGCGATGTCAGAAATAGGCTCGGCCTATCTCCGCGTCGGTGGCTGCGAGTTTTTGTTCTTGAGAGCTGAAGAGGCCGACAGAGGGCCGTGGGCTTTTCTTTCGCCCAAACATTCAGCAGGACGCGGAAACGTCGATTTCCAGCCAAAAAAAAAAAAAATTCGCGCGCAATTTTTTTTTTTTTTTTTTTTGCATGGTATTTACACGATTTTTCACAACCTTTTGAAACTTAAAATACTTTGGGAAGAAGAATATATTTTGCGTAAATGACTTATCTCGCTATTTTCACCGGAGGTTCATCCAAGATCTGGTGGTCCCTCCAGTGTATACCTGGAAAAATACAGCTTGATTTGAATTGAATTGAATTGAATTGAATTTATCGTTAATCGGGAGGGAAATAGAGGGGGGGGGTATTATAGGCTTGAGTACTTTTTTTAGGAAATTCTAGGGGCATAGGGATTGGGAGTTGGACTCAGATTGGGGTGTGTTTGGCGGGTGTTGAAGTGTGTGTATAAATCACTGCTTTTGACATATTTGCTAAACATTACGAAGAATTCGAGTGCTGGCTTCGTTGTTATATAAGGAAGGGAAGCATATGTATAAGCAGCAGCTTTGTTTCCTCAATGTGATCTTTTTTTTTTAAGTTTTATAAAAGAAAAACACTATTTTTTACGAAATAAATTATTTACTGCCAACATAACTATAGTAAAAACAACGCGAGACCTTTCAATACACACAGCGTGAGACAACCAGATTGAACCAACTTTAATAAGCAAATCGTAAAAGTCAGATACGGCACCGCAACCGTACGGCTACGGGTGGTAGAAATCATTAGTAAAATTATCGCAGCTGAAACTTGCCGGAAGAACTCAAAGCATTTCCTACGCGCGGTCAAAGAGTTACTCTTTGATGTCAAATTGTTAACAATGTCGCTGTGAGCCATAATACACTTTTTCAGAAATCTGCGTCATCTATGTAGCTGCTGCGCCAATAATCCGAGCCCGCCATTGTTTGGGCAGGGGCACGCTGGGCATGCGTTGGACACGAAGGATACATCAGTGCTCGTCGAGGACTCGGATCCAATCACAAGCTTCGTGTGCCATGGATGTTTGGATGAATGGATGGATGTAAATGGCTATACCCTTTGTAACGGGCGGTAACTTGCGCCACCTAGCCCAAACTAAACAAGAAATGGCGGCCGCCAATGTTGCTTGATGGACTTCTGAAAATAATAAATTGTGTCAATCTGTTTGACAAACCAGGAAACGAGAGGAATGTGAGAAAATGTTCCCCTCGCTGCGTCTGTTTTCTTCCCTTTTTCTTTTTTATCTTGTTACGAAAAAGGTTTCACTTGTTTGGTATCATTAATTTTATTTGCACATTTTGAATGATGCGATTAATTTTTTCCAGTGGCTAATTCCCCGAATCATATGCATCATATCTAGTTTCATGTAGACTTGACAGACTACAGTGCCTTAGCCAGGGAAACTAATTTGAGCAATTTATTTAATGTGGGTTCGATTCCGTTGACGATCACTCCGTACTTTGTTTTCCCAACCGGACATGACGATCGATTTCGTTCTTCGGGATCAAATTGTTTTCGACCGGTTTATTGAATGATTGAAACGTTTCCGTGAGAGCTCTAAAACATTAATTCGTAAAAGTAATAAAAAAACAACAAAAAAACGCATCTCCACGTGGTGAATGATGTTGATTGGGGCAAAGCTCTGGTGGTGCTTGTCTGCGTAGACGCTGAGCCGCAGCATGCTGAGCCTTTCGTTCGTTTTCATCCATATCACGCTGCGGTCAAATGCTCAAATGCGTATATAACCACGTTCCATACCACACATTCTCTTTCTGACATGGATGAAACCGAACGAAAGCCTCGGCATGCTGCGGCTCACCGTCTACGCAGACAAGCACCACCAGAGCTTCGCCCCAATCAACATCATTCACCACGTGGAGATACGGTTGTGTTTTTGCCCTACACGAGCACCGGAGCACGTGCTCACGTGCTCTTGAGCACGAGCACCCGACGCCGGACATCGGACGGACATGCGGACATGGCTAGCCCCTAAGGAGCTTCGCCGCTAAAATAGTACTCCGTGCGTCCTTTCCTCCCGGAGACCACACAGTAAACTTCAAAACACCTATCGCGGTGTTTGCAAGGTGTTTCATTCCGAATGCACCTTTTCAACACGCTATATTTTCTTTACAATAGGTGTAATGTTCTGAATACACCGATTGAGCGTGGCAGAGAATTGTCGATACATCTTTTGGTGGGTTTGTGAAGGTGTTTTCGCCTGAATACACCTATTTTCAACCTGAGGAAATGTTGATTGAGATACAAACCAAAATCGCGCAGGTCTTAAACAAATATATATATATATATATATATATATATATATATATATATATATATATATATATATATATATATATATGGTGTTTTTTTAAGCTTAACAGAGTTGTTTAAAAAAAGCCGTGAAAGTTACACTTATGCCGCTTATAGAGGTGAGTTATACGGCCAGGGGGACATATTATAGGGGGCTAATCGTAACGATCAGTCGGCTAATTAGTTAAAATTGGTTAATTAACTTTTCTAATTAATGAAAGTAGACATATGTTTCAAATTAGAAACTTGCCCAGCGTTATCGAAAACCACTAAATCAGTAATTTTCAGGAAGACTTTGAGCGCGTGAGAAGCGTAGTAGTGCACTAAAGTTACCACTCGTGGAACAGGTACAAAGCTAGCGGTTACGATAAGGCGCCCGCGCGATTTTTCTGTCTCTTATCAAGCCCCAGCTTTGTACCTGCTCCACGAGTGGTAAATTTAGTACAATACTACGCTTCTCACGCGCCAAAAGTCTTTCTGAAAATGATTGATTTAGTGGTTTTCGATGACGCTGAGCAAGTTTCTAATTGGAACCATATGTCTATTTTCATTAATTAAAACGTTAATTAACAGATTTTAATTAATTAGACGACTGATCATTACGATTAGCCCCCTATAATATGTCCCCCTGACCGTATAACTCACCTCCACAAGCGGCATAAGTGTAACTTTCACGGCTTTTTTTAAACAAACCTGCTAAGCTTATAAAAAAAAACACCTTGTATATATATATGTGTGTGTTTGGAGAGGGGGGGGGGGGGGGGGGGGGGAATTAGTGTTTTTTGTGGTAGTCTCCGTCTATAAGAGTGACAAAAAATCAATAATACAAATAAAAGATTGTACTGCTCAAATGAAAAAGGGCACGATAATAGCACCGTTCAGTGTCCGCTATCAATAACGAAATCACCCATTGCAAGCACAAGTGCACAGAACGACACCAAAATTTAGAACAAGTTTTGGAAACCATCATGCGGAAAATGTAGTTCAAGCGGTTCGCAGCAGATAACAAACTTTCAGAACTAAGCATTATTTTCTTCAAAAGTTATAAATGATATAGTTTTTTTTTAAGGTGTCCGTGTTCTGTCTTTTATGTGTAATTCTTTCGTGAAAATTGTATAAATGATTTTCAGAGATTTTTAATGGGAAAATGGCGACCGACGGAGCTATCGAATACATGAAGCTGAATTACGCCATTTACCGAAAACGGACGAAACCGGTCCCCATTTTTTCATTGAAGTTTTCGAAACATCGCATGACTTTTGGTTGAAATAATAACGAATAGTTTTGAAACTTTGGGATCTGGTTTGGACCACTAGCGATACATTTAGGCGGAGGGTGAGCGTTTAGCGATGCGTAGATTTGCAGGAAAAAAAAAAAAAGTAATAATAACACTGTAATTCTTTATTTATTTATTTATTTATTTTTCTTTTGGGTGCCCGGGGGGGGGGGGGGGGGGGGGGGGGGGGGGGGGAGAGAGCTTGATGTTTTGCGACGTTTCATCGACACGGCTGCGTTTCTTCAACAAGACAGGATCGCATCGCCGTTCATGTGCGACGGTGACGACAGCGAGGTTTATCGCGATGAAAACAAAACAAGAGCACTTGTGAGAGTTGGTTCACAGCTTCAGCCTTCTTGCAAACGCGTAGTGCATCGGTAAGCACAATACCGGCAGTTTTATCGGAATTTCCCTTTGCCCAGCAGCACCAAAAAAAGATTTGACACACGGTGAAGTCCCATAAAAAAACGCGTTCATTCCGAAACCTAACGCCTTTTGGCAACAAGGCGCCCGGATAAGAAAAACAAATAAAAATAAAAAATAAAACGGAAGTGGCCAAAAATCAGTTTATAATAAATTATACTTCTATGTGTATGAAACATTCGTGGTATGTAGAAATGATAATCGACAATATTTATAAATGTGCTTTTCTTTTTAAGATATGTCACTTCGTTAGCGTAATAACTTTTCGAAGCATTACTTCCACAAGGACCTAACCCAATCCACCGGACGTCCGTCTTGCATGTAGCGAAATCGCATTTTCGCTAGCGTTGCAGAGGCTGCCGGCAGCGTGTCGATAGCACGTTTTCTACTCGCTCGTCGTCATTTGCCGAAGAAATTTTTTTAAAAGCCCATGTAAGCTGTGAGACTTGCCGCTGAGAACACAAGAAAATTTTTACTGAAGTGCAGTCGTGCAGGAAAAAGGAACACCTCGTCGAAAGCAAGTTTCACCGGTCTCGCGGCGTGTTCAAAGCTGCCTTGGCACGCCGAAGAGCTGTGTCTCTGTGCCTTCGCACACTTGGATACCGATCAAGAATCGACACAGTGTGGATGTGTTTTGAGACGTGAAAATAATATTAAAATTATTTTGAAAGTGGACGTCGAAATAGTCCCTTTCCCGAACGGGCCGCGTCGTCTGCTGCATGATGCCGCTCAGGCAATTTTTAAAGAAATTTACGTTCTTCCGTGGCACATGACTTAGCGGAAAATATTGTAAAATGTTCCTTTATTATGTCAAAAACTATTGCCGTTCCAAACTAATTGGCCAGGAGCGGGCGAAATGGCAGACTGTATGGTTTTGGTTTGGGTACAGTGAAGTTTGGGACAACGCATTGACGCGTGTGGCGCTGACGGCAAACCGTGTACAACCTGATGCAGTAAGTACCCCTTTAAGTACTCAATAACAAGCCGTTCTTAGTAAATGATCCAACTACCGGGGTTACGGCTTTTCAGTGGTTTCAATGTACTAAATTCAAAGAACAAAGTCTGTCCCGTACATGGCAACAACGTACATTTGTGCCAAAATGCTTCACTCTGACGAAATTATCTTGCAAGCTGCAGCGGAGATTTTTCGTAAAACGTAGGACTCTTTAGCGGCCGCTTTTGATCTCCCAAGCAGTGTGCAAACAGCCGTGATTGATAGGATGGTGCGCACACAATCCCGTTTCCTGTTCGCCTTGCAAACATCTATTCGAACCTCGTAATGCAAGCAATTAATACTGAGTTTCAGAACGTTTTCAGAGGCCCCCTTTCGCTCCGGGCGCGCGCTTCAGGGCATGCTTCGAAGTGGCAGCGCGAGCTCCCGCGACAGAGCGAGCTCGCGTTGCCTGAAACACGATGTACTAAAACTCTCTAGTAACACTAAGTACAGACGCGATCGGCAAATAATAAAAATTGAAAATAAATTAAAAAGAACGCCACCCTCACGGGGACTGCAGTTGTACGCAACTCTGGTACGCAACGACGCCAACGACTCCACACGGCACACGTCCACACCGCCCCAGATGTCCAACGATCGAAACCGAAACTTCATGGACAGCTAGTTCGCCACGGTGAGGGCGCTTCGTGTTTGGGAAGATGTCTGTTGACTTCTAAGTTCTACTCCACTTTGAGCTTGTAAAGCTAAAAATTATATTTGACTGCGACGTTTAAGTTAACGGAGCTTTAGCTAAGCAGTAGGAGAAAACTTTGCAAAATATTCTAATACACCAAAAGATTTAGTCGCAACCGATATTTGCGCCATTATGAACTAGCGGCGGAAACGACGGCGTGTTAAATCAGATCGAAATCTCTACCGTTGTTTCCCATGTTTCTGTCGACTATCACAAAATGACGGCTGACTGGCTTAGACCCTTGGGTGCCTTGGGCTCGGAGGAACGCTGGTTTCAAGCGAGTGCCGAGCCGCACAGTAAAGAGTAAAGTCCACAAATAATCACGAGCAGCTCGTAAAAGAAAAAGAAAGCGCCAGGGACAAGCCCGCCAGCGAAGATGGACAGCTACGAGCACGGCGTCTACATGACCACCTTCAGCGTCATAGCAGCGGGGATCATGCTGCTTCGCTTGCGGCGCAAACGGCACGAACGTCGCATCCGAATGCTGCAGCAACGAAACCGCAGGCTCGTCGCGCTGCTAGCCTCGGCCACGGCGCGCCGATCCCCGTCCCCGGAACCCCGACCCGCGAGAACCGCGGGCGGGGGCACCGACCGCGTTGGACGCCGGCGCCGCGTCTGGGCCCGGGTCCGCAGCGACAACTTCTGGCAGCACATTATCTCGCCCGACTTCAGCGCCCAGGACTGGTTGCACAACTTCCACGCGAGCCAGGAGACTTTTCAACACCTGTGCGAGGCCCTCCGCGAACACATTCAGACCCAAGACACGGCCTGGAGGCCCGCTACCCCCGTCGAAAAAAAGGTGGCCGTCTTCCTGTGGCGACTCGCCAACAACTGCCACTACAAGGTACTCAGCCAGCTCTTCGGCATCGGTAGGTCGTCGGCCTGTCTCGTCCTCAAAGAGGCCGTGCAAGCCCTGCTCCTACACGTCGCCCCGAGGATAGTGAGACCCGCCGAAAACACCATGGCCTTCTTCGAAGAGGTCTACGGGCTCCCTGGTTGCCTGGGCGTCCTCTGTTCAACGTACGTCGCCGTCAACCCGCCACTTTACGTGAAGGCCGAGTACGCCGTTCCCGGCGAAGAACAGTCGGGTCTCCACGCTTGCCTCCTCCAAGTCGTCATCGGCAGAGACGGACAGATCTCGGCGGTCAGGGCCGGTCAGACTCCTTCGAGACCAGGTCGCCTTGAAGACTGGGCGTTCCCCAACGAACTCCTGGGAGGCACTCAGCAGATGGGAGAGTCTGGAGCCTCCGAGTCGTCGCTGTTCTACCTCATCGGGGACTCCTCTTTTCCGCTACGCCCCGAAGTCTTGACGCCGTACCAGCAGACGGCGACCAAAGTCCAACGTACCTTCAACAGCGCCGTGTCCGGGGCGCTCGGCTACGCAGAGCAGACGGTCCTGAAGCTCAAGGGGCGCTGGAAGTGTCTAGCCCAGAAGTATGAGGGGGACCTCAGCAATGCCGGGGACCTGGTCGTGGCTTGCTGCGTTCTGCACAACATCTGCGAGGCGAGGGGCGACAGGTTCGATCCGCGGTGGTCCGAGGGGGTAACGGCGGTCCATCCGGCCTCCAGAAACATTCAGGGGGTCAGCGGGGAACTGGTGGATCAGGCGAGGATGAAGCGGGACGTCGTCGCCATCAAGTTGACGACGCGGGACACTTGAGCCTTTCGAGTTGTTCTTGCATTGAGGCATCCCAGTCCGAGATCCATGGTTTGCAGTGATAACCAGCATTACAGATCTTATTCCAGATGGACCTGTTTTGTCTTGACGGTAGTTGGTGATTTTGACCCAGGCATGGGGCAAGGCATACTTGGGAAGAGCTGGTGGTTCCCTTAAAACATTGGCTTTGCACAAGGACTCGTGTGGGAAAAGGTGCATTTCAATGCGATCAGCATGTTTGTGGCCTTTGCATCGATCGGGGTCAGCTGAACTGCAGTTGGGAGCGGACAAGGGAAATTGGTAGAGTGACCAGTGGATGTTGTTACTATACTCCGTTCCACCATGCGTCCAGACGCAGCGGACACTACGAAACATCCCTGCCTATCCCTGCCTATCCTGCTCTGTGATCGTAGTACGTAATAATGTCTCTGTGCGTCACTGCGCCCCCTCTCCATGGTGACGCGACGCTTGCACGGCCTTCGATTGGCTCCATTGACTCGTAGCATCCTTTGCGCCTGGATGTAGAGTGAAACAAACTATAGTATGAGTGAATCAACCATCTACAGAAAATGCAGCACCCTCTGCTGGCACTGAAAGGTGTTCCAGTCAGCGTCCATTCAGCACCAGCTGTTGTAGACGAGACGACCTAGTTTAGGGCATACAAGCAACCGCACTTACTTACGCCTGGTGGCGTTGGGTCTCCAGTGTCGCACGGTAGATGCTGCGAGAAAAAGGAGAGTACAGGACATTCCCACAATTCATTGCGCACCTTGTGAAGAGCCCTCTGGAATTCTTTCAAATGACCGATTGCGCTGGTCGAAGCTCTGGCAGGGTCTTTTGATTGTCTTGATGCCTCAGGATTGTTCCTGAATATTGGAAGTTTACAGAAGCTAAGGTATCTGCATTGTTTTGATGTGTACAGTGCAAGGTGGAAATGATAGGGAATTGCCGTTGGTACCGGAAGGGCATCCCTCGGCAGCTCGCTACTATTGTCAGTCCGGTAGTGACACGACACTGGACTCCTGTCCCAATTGGACTGCCTGCCCTGGAAATTAGACCCACCAGTGAACTATGCTTTCAACTCGTGATGCTACAAACATTGCCTTCGAACGTTGGGGCCCCCTCCGAATGAAGCGTTTCTTCAGCGGAAACATTGCGCAATTTTTTCGACACTGCTGCCTTCTCAAACTCTTTTGCGACCTCCATTTGTTTTGTTGTTTCTTTAGTGGTAGATTCGAATTTTTATATTAGCGTTCATGCATGGTGCAGGCAGGATTCACGAGTTGAGTATGGATTGCAGCCGAGCAGACTTCACGACTTGCGACGTCTCGGTACCATCGCGGTTTGTGTTGGGAATGCCGTGATGTATGTGTTCTGTCCTTTTTGCGTAGTATTTTCTTTGTATCTCACATTGTGGTTCGATGCCAAAGCCAGTGAAAATGTAGGCGACCGACTCGCATTCATACTTGTTCCGTTTTGTCGCTGTTCGCATCGTCGGTCACATACATTCCCATTACCAAAAAGGGCCATTTCTGCCCAAAACAAGAATTTGTTTTGTTCCATCTAAGAACAGAAAAATCCTACAGCTTCTTCCCTGTTTAAAATGTGGCGGTCCAACTGCTCACTTTATTGAAATGACGATGTACCGTTTCTGTGTTTTTGAAAGCACTGGTTAAAGTAAGAACTGAAGGGACAATGAGCACGCATGCTGGCGGCATCTATGATGTGGCCTTGGGACTGCATTTCGCTAGAGCAAACATTTTTTTTTGCAGTATTGCGAGATCAAGCATATACAGTCGAATCTCGTTCATTCAAGCTTGAGGGGGGCCGAAAATTTGTTTGAATAAAGCAAAGTTTGAATTATCGGGAGTTTCCTCCCATAGACACGCATAGGATGAGACCTGTATGCTAGTTTGAATTATCCAGAAGTTTGAATTAACAGAGTTTGAATTAATGGGAGTCGACTGTACATACTATCTACGAAAAATGGTTGTTTATAACATTTTCGAGCCAGCTGTGAAAGAATAATGCGTGAAAACAATGCGGAGCTCAAGTTTGTCTGCTCTTTGCAGCGGTCGTGGTGACATTAAAATGCCGAGCTCTGATTGGCTCCAACTGAAGAATAGTGGGTGTAGACCTCAAGGCAGCTTGCTTTAAGGTCTACCCACTATGTCTCTAAATCGGAGCTCAGCGCTCCGATATCGCCACAACTCCTGCAAAAAAAGCAGGCGAACTTGCGCTCCGCATTGGAAATGTACGGAAATTGCGAGTGTTCCATGGCTGCCTGATAGATGGCGTTATTGTGTTCTCTTGTTGTAAGAGATTGCACTTGATAGTATGTGGCAAAGTCTGGCATACGAGTCGGGACAACAAGAACGTACAGAAATACTTGCATCTTTAATCGGTGTCTCGAAAAGTGGCATATGTACAAATGTTGCTTTGAAAAGCAAAGGGAATGAACATGTCAGATCGCTCTCTTCTGGAATGTTTCTGTAAATGCTATATAATGCCTATAAGAGATTGGCGTTCTCCCAAAAACAGCAGCTCTGATAAAAAATAAAAAAGTGTAAAAAACTATAAATGTGAACCACATCCACGCACAACAATGGACGCAACTCCTCTCAAAAGCACCTCGAAATGTTAATAGTCGCCCGAGAGCTGGCAAAAAAAAAAAAAAAAGGAAAAGGACCTGCCCCTCTCGTTTACGAGAAACGCTCCACAACCGACACACCTTCAAACGTGGCACCAAAGCTTCCAACGACGGCTGGAAGCCCCAACAACCGTTCGCCCGTCACTAACCAACACGTCCCCTCAACGAGAATAGCCTTCTCTGCCATCGTAGAGCTAGATCGCAATGACACGTCGAAAAGGTGACGGAAAAATCAAACAATCGGCTTAAAGCACTTAGCTCAATAAAAAAATAAGCACTCCAAACTGACCATTCGAATTCGCCCTAGGAAGTGGCAGTGCACGATCGAGTCGCGGTAGAAAAAAATCCACACTTCCTCTTGCAGTTGCCTGCTGAGAGTTTCCTAGTTAAAAAGACGCTGAACATGAACAGTGTATGGTCGGAAACTGTGTGCAAAGCTGCCTCAATCGCCGAGTCGGCCTCGAGTTGACAATATCCACTTGGCTAACGTCTCTTAGCATACTGAGCTCAAGTGGTGAGAGCTTCAACTGTACAACACTGACAAACCACATGAGAAAAGTTCTGCATCTGGTGCATTAATAATCGAACCGGATTTGGCTCCAATTACTCTAATTGAAGCGACACACGTCAACATTTCAGGTTATGCACTCCGTATGTCTGTAGATACTACTCTGTTTCACACTTGGCGTACAACGCTGTCAAAGCTACTGGTGCAAGCATGAGGCTCGATCTCAATAATCTGCATGCGTGCTAGCACAAACGGAACCATAGACAAAGCCACGCGCTCGCACCAGTAGCTTTGACAGCGTTGCATATTAAGTATAAAACGGAGCATACACGAGGAAAAGTATATGTCCGAAAACTACGAGATGAAGTGGACGCAACAGCTCGATGCTGCGCCGCAGCACGCATCGATCCCACGCAAACAATGTAAATGTTTAAAAATCCCTTCATAAAATTACAGAGAGGGATATGATAGATTCGACTTCATAGAAACTGGCCGCCTTATTTCTAAGAGGTAGCGTACCAATGAGGCTTCTGTTCTTTTGCTAAGGACGAAGATGACCGTATTCACATTCGCGGAGAAGTCCAGTCCCTCTTGGGGCTCGAACAGTCTCGTATTCCGGCTAATACGTAACTCAAATTGAGATTCAACGGCTCCCAATCACAGGTATGCTCTAAACGGCAGGTGAAAGCACGGGCACGGCGTTCGTCTCGCCGACTCTGAGCCGACGGCAGGTTCCATCGAGAGTTGCGATGGGCCTTGGCATCTCCAGTGTTTTGAATGCTGAAAAAGGAAACATAGCTTCAGCACACAAACTTATGTTACATCATAGTCTAAGTCCTGAGACATCGAGAAATATAATACAGTGGAACCCACTTATAATGAAAACGAGAAAACCAGAAAATTCAGTCGTTACAAACGATTATCGTTGTACCTGGCCTAGAAATGGATTGTTTCTAGTCTAGAAACTCTTGAAACTGAAGGTTATAAGCAGTACATAGTTACATGTGGTGTCGTTTTAAGTGGATTGCACTGTAATAGACAAGAAACTTTGTGTTGTTTGTTAGTATTTTATTTCTCAGTGTCTCGGGGTTTAGACTATTATTAGAATAGAAAGTTGGGCGAGTTGGTAAGAATCCATTTGAAAAACAGCGCAAAAGACACACGGACAAGAAGGAGAGACACAGGACGAGGCGCTGACACGTAAACGGCGATTAAGGCAGATAACCACGAAGGGTCCGAAAGAAGGTGAGGAGAACATAGAAAAGAGTTCTTTGTAGTAGAAATGAAGCTTACTAGAATAGAAAGTTGGGCGAGTTGGTAAGAAGATTCTTACCAACTCGCCCAACTTTCTATTCTAGTAAGCTTCATTTATACTGCAAAGGGCTCTTTTCTATGTTCTCCTCACCTTCTTTCGGACCCTTCATGGTTATCTGCCTTAATCGCCGTTTACGTGTCAGCGCCTCGTCCTGTCTCTCTCCTTCTTGTCCGTGTGTCTTTCGCGCTGTTTTTCAAATGGATTAGACTATTATGTTTCCTAACCAGCTTGCCTGCATACTTTTGCTTCTTGCAAAACTCATGTTGTCTACTAGACAAAACTAAAGTACTTGTGTTACTAATCCCAATTTGCTGTACACTGCCGGTTACATTACCGGTGCTACTCCACATATTTCTACTCAAACACACAACCAGCGAGATCCAATCCACTGTGAACAGTATATTGCATTGACACGTTGAAGCACCTGTTGAAAGAAAAAGAAAAAAAAAAATCCACAACATTCTTTTTTTAACGTGTGCACAAATTTGTTTGAATGATGCTTCGACCCTTTTGCGCAGCTTCACTGCGGAAAAGTCGTACCCGCAACACCGCCAACGGGATGCAGCTCTGAAATTCGTAGGTTGACTGGAGTGAGGCGCCACATGCCACCAATTCTACCTCTATCAACACGTTACCACCTGTACCTAGTTCGGGTTCTCACCGCTACATTTTAACGCACCGCGGTGGAAGACCACCTCAATCACCGTACGGTCAACGCTTTCCGTCTGCCTGAGTCAATCAGAAAGCCCCTCTCCTGAGGGGTTGCATAATTTGTGGCACCAGCATTTGAATTTCTACCTGTGGCTGCTGCAACGGTTTTCTCTGCTCTCCGTCCTCATCACGCACTGTGCGGAGCGCGGATAGTTCAGATGCGCCAACGCAAAGTTGGAGAAATCGACACATCGGAACTGGAGGATCCGTTTTGCCGTCAGTGTTTCCTACGAGGTCGTTCGATCGCTAGAAGTATGTGAGGTCCAAGCAACGTCTTGGTTTTTGCTCGAAGCTTGCGCGCTCATCCGGGATGCGGCGTTTGGAAATGTGCGGAAGACTGGCACCCTGGATTTTTGTTTACTGCAGGCAAGTTCTAGCTGTGTTCTGTGACAGTTACCTGTCTGTACATATATTTAGTCGTAAGACAGAAAAAGAAAGCTCAATGAAGTTGTCCGCGAAGATTAGAAAAGTAAAACTAAACCTTTTTTTTTTTATAAAGGTGTATATTTGTTGATTTAAGTTTTAACCTCCTTGAGAAATTTGCAAATTAGTCTCGCTAAACATGTAACAGTTTAAAACGTGCCGAAGCAACCGCACATGAAGTGAGTTTTGTTTCTTCTACATATTTGCAGAAGGATGCTGTTATATCTACTTATCAGAAAGAGTTCACCTCTCCCTGCGCAGACTTCATCGAGGTACTCTTTAACAACTCTGCAATCCAGTCGTGGATGCCTCAAGGTCCAGTGTCTGCGAAACTGTATTGTTCTTTGACGAATACAAATAAAACATCGGCAGATTTCTTTTGTTGTTTAATATAATGCCGTGTACCAGTAACTCTGCGGGGTCGTGCGTGTTTCGAAGACAGCTGTTGAGCACATAAGCTCTACTCAAATGTTTCGGGCTCAAACAAGCTATCTTTGAAAATTGCAATCGAACCAGAGGAGTCAGAGTAACGAATGGTCAGAACATAGAACATTGAATACGTGGAATGGAGGGAAAGAGAGAAAAAGGGGGAGCGGGGAAAAACTGAGGCAACTGCGACCCGTGCGATCGGCACCGCCAGTGCCTTCTGTCGGCACCTTTGTGCAGATTTTACTTTCTACCCAGACCTAGTTCCCCATTCTGCCGCAACGACCCGTGTCGCTAGTTTTTCGCTACCACAGTGAAGGCTAGAGCTGCACACGACTGACACCGCCACCATGGCTGTCGCTTTGCCGCAATGCACCAATGCCGCAGGGGGAAGACGCACTCAATCAAGATAAACTCATCACTCGCAACACTTAGAAAAAGTTTAAAAAATATTAAAAACAATTTCCAACGTTATCATTTAGTTTTTGAAAACAAACTCGAATAAAACCATGTCCTAATCGAGGGTTGAACTCCCCCAAAACTTGCACATGTCCTAACTTGTATGAAATGCACGCTTGCAGTGCACATTTAGTATACCGTCTGTGCTAAACAATGTAAGCACTATTCTCGTGGATGCATATTTTAGCACAGATGCAACGTTCGTTTGCTAACTCGAAATGTCGCTAATTTGTCACCCAGTTACACAGTCAATAACTGCCCCAGACATCCCAAACCGCTCACTCCAATGGTCCGCAAGAAGCAGACGCTCCACCCACCTTTCGGACTTTACAATCTGGTGAGCAGGTAGGAGAAGCCCAAGGACAGGAAGCTTCCCAAGTGGATCGCGGTGGCACTCGTGTAGGCCGATGTGCCCTCCCCTGAAACGAACGCAAGTAGGTAAGACGCAACGTCAGCACCGTGAAACGCATCGGGAAACCCGACGAGCTCAAAGATAATCTGCTCGTCCCCCAAAGAAACTATATAACGGAAACTAATGCTATACTTCGTTTCACCTTAGGTCCGAGCGCGGACGATGTTATGAGCCGAAGGGCCAATGAAACAGCGCAAAAAGCACAACGTCATGGCGTGCTTTTTGTGCTTGATAGGACTAGCCGGCAGAGGAGCGTGCATAGAGAGACGGCGAATACCGGCTAGTCCTATCAACTGCAGAGAGCACGTCATGGCGTTCTGCCTCTTCCGCTGTTTTATTGGCCCTTCGGCTCATGACATCGGCCGCGCTCGGACCTAGCTGAAATGAAGTATAGACAACCTAATAACACCAGGGCTTAAAGATAATCTAAGAGGATTATCCATCTTGGAGTCCACCCTTTCCCGCTTGTTTTAGCAAGGGACCCACCTGTCCGTTGGGCCTGTCGCAGCAACATGAATTCACATTTGCAGAAACAGGTGCGTACAAACAAAATCTGATCCCCGTTCTCTGCTTCATGAATGATCGGTATTTATTAAACACTAATAACTAAAAAAAGAAAAAGAAAAGCTCGCATTCGGTTGTTTGGAGGAACCTGCACAGAGACTCTGTCGCAATTCCTGCTGGTTTCCTCTTACCAGTACCTCACAGAAGAGTGGCAAACCCTGATGAAAACTACAGCAGAATAAGTCCACTCTTTTTCTGCTACCAAGGTTCGATCCCCCTCCCCCAGTTAAAGCTGTACTCCGGCAATTTCTTCATGATCCCCGATTTGCTGAAAATGTGCTAAACACAGCAACGAACATCGTTAAAATAGTATACCAAATATTAGGTCAAAATGTTTCTTTTTCAACAAGTTATTGAATTTACAATTTTGGTCCTCACCATATTTTTCAAACTGAGTCTCTACTGGCAACAGCAAAAAGTGATGCCAGTGGAAGGCATGGGTTCGCTTTTCGGGCTGTAGATTTTGTTCCCAACTGATTACAAGCAAGTTCATGGTGTCAAATAAATACTTTGGAACCTCCCTCCAGTATGCACGCACCAGCACGGAACAAATGTTTGACATAGCCCATTTTTTAGACTGCTTGCTGGACTGGCAAGCCTGCCTTCCACTGACGGCACGGCACTGAAAAAATGCGGGCATATTTGAATGTTGGTTTTTTGCAACATTTTCATTTTCCGATTTCATAATAACTATTATGAATTTCGCGCCCTAGAGGTCGTCCTCGAGGATGACCTCTACGACGACCTTGAGGACGATGCCTAGAGGACGACTTCTAGGACGACCTCGAGGATGACACCTAGAGGACGACGTCTAGGACAACCTCTAGGACGACCTCGAGGACGACGCCTAGAGGACCTCTCGGACGACTTCTAAAGAGACCTCGAGGACGTCTAGGACAACATCAAATCTAGGACGACCTCAAGGACGAGGCCTAGAGGACGACGCCAAGGACGACCTTGAGGACGATGCCTAGAGATGATAACAAGGGATCAGGACCTCACTATCTAATAATGCCAAGGAAGGCTGACTCACGCTGGTTGCCCCCTCTTTATTTTTATTTATCCAGACTTGCCACGACTAATGGGGGGGAGTTTTCTGTCAATATCGGCGGACACATTTTTTTCCCCCGAATCCTAGCGCATACAGCTTCGCTGTAAAATTTCATCGAGAAAGGAGACACTTACCGACGCGGAACTCCCAAGGCGGCGACGACATCTTGCCATCCCCTCCGTAGCTCCAGGCAAGGACGCGGAGCTTGTACACCTTGCCCGGCACCAGGCCCGTAACGATGGCTTCCAGGTCCTCTCCATCCAGAGCCTTATAGACCTCCTTGGCCGAAGTAAGGTCCTGATCCGCCTCCCAGTAGCGGACCTTGTAGCCCTGCGGTGCCGCAACAAAGGCACAAGCGGAACAAGCTCTCAGAGACAATGGCAGGATCACTTGCCGGCGACGTGACACTTCAACGATGTCATCGGCACCACAAAATTAAACAAGAGAACTTTTGGACGAGCCAAGTTCCTGGACGTGCCTGGATGGACTCTTCCTCGATGGAGGGCAGGACGCCGCGCCAGGTGACCTTGACGCTGGTGTCCGAGTGCGCCCGGACCTTGACGCTGGTCGGGGGCCTCAGGGGTGCCGCCTTGAAGGTCTTGGCCACGAAGAACTCGCTCTCGGGGCCCGAGCCCGCGTCGTTGTATGCCATCACGGCCACCCGGTACTCCGTATTGGGCTGCAGCCCCACGATGAGCCCCCAGTTCTCGATGCCCCGCTTGAGCAGCACCAGGGAATCGAGCTCCGGGTTGGAGTCGCTCTTCCAGTACTTGATCTGCGGCAAGGCAAACCGGAAACATGCTCCGTCAGGCTCTACTTCGACACGCCTCAGAGACATCTATGGACCGACACGCTGCAAGGCTCTGTTTACCTACACGGCCGGGAGGCCACGCATGCGCAGCAGCTATGTGGGCAAAAGCGGCCACGCTCTTCATGTTTTCGCCATTACGTTCTATGGCGTGCGCTCGTTGTTGACGTTGTAGAGACACTTCTAGCTTTATTTGTGCGTCGTATTTTCTGCCAACGTATGTCGTATGTTATGCCTGACTATTTGAGCTCGCTACCCGAGCCTGAACGGCAGCGGTATCTAGACAAAATGTGCGTGGACAGCGTTGCCTTCGACGATCCATACGCCGTGAACAAAACCTGGTGCAGTTCCAACGCAAAATTGCTGCCATCGACGTTGACCGCTCACGTCGTCGTTTATTTAGTTTTTTCGCCAAGCCAGTTGACGGCCGACACGGTGCAGGAGTACAAGTCTCTCTAGGCCTACGATTACCTCCAGCCAGTTGCCGCACTATAGGCGGGATCAGCAGACTGTGGGTCTGCGGAAGTGAATTTATTATTTAAATAAATACACACGGCATCTTGAACTCAAGGTATGATATTTTTCCTAACCTCATGACCACAAGGCATGACAAGCGGTAACGCCTTGTCCGTTCTACAGTCTTGGTGCTAACATATTACAAGTAACGGCATTACCGGTAACACATTACTTTTTTCAGTAACATAGTAACATACTCATTACTTTTTCAAAACAGTAACAAGTAACTTATTTACGTTACTATTTCAAGTAACGGGCAACATAGTTATGTTACTTGTTGCTTCTTCTTCCCAAGTCTTAAAGGAATTACACTTCAATTTTTTCTGTGTTTTTAGGCATTTTTAAGCCACGTAAATTTCTGAGTTTTCCGCGTTTTTCTTTGCATTTTTTCTAGTGAGTATTTAAGTGAAACCGTAAAAAGAGATAAAGTAATTATGTTCAGTTTCTGCATGAACATAATGTTTCTTCTTAAAAAAGGATTTTATGCATACCTATACCGTCAAAAGAGTAAAACGAGTTAAATCGTAATTAAAAAGTAACGCAAAAGTAACGTGCGTTGCTTCTTATCGGTAACAGTAATGCGATCCTTTTATTTGCAAGTAACGAGTAACGTATCTCGTTACTTCTTTTAGGTAAAGCCCACAACACTGACGTTCTATCGCCGATCTTCTTTAGCCTGATAGCGGGCGTAGCGAGCTACCAACGAGCGCTTGGCCGGTGCTTTGTTGCTCGAACACCGTGGAAACAATATCCCGGTGGTCTCGATCAGACGACGGTTTTCCTCCACATAAGCAAGCCTCAAGACAGAGATTGAAATGGAAGCCACACTTGTCTTCAAGAAAGCACTTGCCGCACGAACGGGTGTCCACGTGAGGCGACCATTATTTTCGATCCACGGATATTATCCACCTTGCGTGCCTTTCAGAGTCTGCCAGGAACTTGTGGAAACTCACCCCGCTACTTTTGCTGTACCTTTTGGTGCAATTAACGGCTACACAGCTTTGCAGCATGCTGAAATGCTATGACGCCCTAGCAAAACGTGCACCCTTTTGCCCACACTACCCAGCTCTGGCGCGATCGCAGCGCAGCTCCGTGACGTCAAGCCAGCATGTTGGTCTATAGAAGTGAGGAGAAATCGCGGCGATTTCTACACGGAGCAAGCACCGGGCGACAAAAACGTTGCGCCGTTGCGATGGAGCACGGCGACGTCGGCAATGCAGCGAAAAGAACGCTGGCTGGTACAAAAAATTTTTGTGCGACGATGCATCAGCAACTGTAGCCGAGAGTCTTGCAATTGGGAAACGGTATGTTCCCTCTACAATCCTGGGTTGTTGAAGCGTAACAAACCACGGCTGTCTTTCGGTTAGATGACACGCCATCTTGGGTTATCCTGAAGTCGACTTGTTCTAGCGGGCGACATGCTCTGCCCGTTGGCCAAGCTCTCCCGATATAAAAAGCTCCGATGGGTTAGAGTGCGTTCCCCTAATCGCCCCTTTTCGTTCTTGTCCCTAAATTTAGGGGACATGCACCGGTGTCTGCAAGTTTATGAAAATTTCCGCTTGCAGAAGACAAATTGAATAAAACAAAGTGCACCGTTTCGTCTTCCCTACAGGAGACATCAACACACCGTGGGGGGCAAAACGGCTGATTAAAAGAAGAGATGGCACGCACGCAAGGAGCACGGGCACACAACAATGAGAAGGCATTCGAAGCTGAGTACTGAACAGTAGTCATGTGCGAATAGTGGATTTTGAGTTGGAAGCGAATAGTAGCGGTTTTGGCCCAATATATTCTAATTGGATATTGAATAGTTTCTGCAAACCTTTCACTACCGTGCTCCATGCTTAAACAAAAATTCAGCTGAACTCGCACAGGTTGTTCCCAACCTACTACTAGTCCACTTCTAAGCTCAGTTAATTTTAATATAGCTATATTTATGAACTGTGCCATATAAACGACAAAACTGTCACAGATATCCTAATCGAAGGGATTTATAAACATGCTTGCTACATGCAAATATTCTATCTCCAATTTCAAGTCTGACAAAAAAAAAAAAAAAAGCACGAATGACGAACATGGGTTGTCAAGACATTGATGACTAACTCATACACTTGCATAATCGCGGTGGGTTAGCCCCGTTGAGTGCGCTTCTTATCGAGCACCTGTGCACTGCGGGGAAGCAATACCCGCGGAGCCCGCGAGCTCTGCGGGTATTGCTTTTCCGCAGTGCACAGGTGCTCGGCGAGAAGCGCACTAACAAGACTAGTCCGCCACGATCAACAATTTGAAAAGTATGAATATCTCAGCTTATCTCGAAGTGAATATCGAATAGCGTATTATTCGAAAATTCGAATATTCACGCAACACTATTAAGCAGACATCCTAGCATCGGGTTGGGGGGGCCGCTCACCCTGTGTCCAATGAGCTTTCCTCGAATCTTCTCTCGGGTGATGTCCAAGGGGGTCCATGTGACATTGAGGGCGGTTGAGTTGTGGGGCAGAGCAAAGACCCCCGACGGCTGCACCTGGGGCATGCCCTCCGCCGAGAAAACTGTCACCGCATCTGAGATGGGGCCATCGCCACGCACGTTCACCGCCTGCACTTGCACCTGTGGACATCACGCGACGTTTAGGGCTTGGCAGTATTCGCGAGATCAAATGTTCACCGCACTCTTAACGAGGCTTATGACTAGGAGTGTTCCGTATATTCGGTAAATACTAGGGGTGTGCGAATATTGAAATTTTCGAATATGAATATTAGGAAAAAAAATTTTAATATTGAATATGTTTCAAATGTAGTAAGATAGTAAGCTGGGCTAGTTGGTATGCATTAAATATCATGATGACGCGCTTCTCTTCCATTCTCTTCTTACCTCGTCTGTTCTGTCTATTTGTGAGCAGTCTATCCTCATGTTTCGAATGTGTCTGTACCATTAAGAAATAACAAAAAGAATGCAAATGCTTTCTTCACCTTCAAAACTGAAAATGATGTTGACAAGCTCAAATAGAGGAAACTATACTGACTAGGAAGCATATAAACAATGCAGCTGGTAACACAGCTATTATATATCACCCCTCAACTGCACATGAAAGCAGGCAAAAGGTGCAACTGATAAGTTATACAAATAAACAAAATTAAGACTGTACAAAATTGCACAGGTCTACATAGCATGTAAAAAAGCAACCTGTAATGTCACACAAACAACTGGTAGTGACCTTTTTTTCAAGAAAAAAAATTGAAATTGCCCTTGACTAGCCAGTAAGTTAGATGTCAGCTGCTAATGAAATTATTGCAAAATATCATACAAGAAAATTAATTGTTCCCCATGTTCAGTACATAGGCACTTTCTTTTCTCAGTGAAAAGTGCTCCTGCAGCAGAAAATACCCTTGCTCCTGCAGCGGAAAATATAAGGTCACTAGAAAAGTGGCTCACAATGGCAGGCTTGACAAAACAAAAACCAAAACAGCTCCTTTGTTGTGAGTTAATACATACCACGTTCACACAATTCTTAATGCTCACTTTTCTCCACCAAAATCAATGCCCAAAACTACATGCGCATTACAAACAAAACCAAAATCCAAAACTCAAAAGAAAACCGCAATACTCATTATAAGGTGACTAGCCCCGTGGCCATCGTGACCGCTTGTTTACACTTGCCATTTTGGTATGCATATCACGGGCATTTTCTCGCATCTACGGACTCGCGTCTGCCCTTTTAAAATGAAAAAACAAAAAAAATATTCCACTTGGAGGTTTTATTTAGATGAAAGGCCATCACGCTGGCTGACAAAAATAATGACGGAGCAGCTTTGCGTGGCCTTGCAATCCCAGCGAACCGACGAGCCCGCAAAGTGTTGTCTGAAAGAGACCCTCCGAGAGGTGCAAGAGGCACGGCACCTAAAACGCTTTAGATGAAAGCAAACCTCTGGACAGCGAAGAGCCATCGTCGGTCAGATTTCAACAACGGCGACTAGTGCACAGCATTTATTTTTATGTTAGCGTGAGTTTCCTAAATTCTGTTCTATGAGGTATCTGTTCAACCTTCATTATTTTATCTGCGCGGTAGAATCAGCAGCAATTTAGTTTTAATGCGAAAGCATTAACTCTCCCATGGAGCGCAGCAAGAAATTTGTAACCCCGAAAAACGGCTCCTAAATTTCTTTCCTCAGCAAAACGGCAGTTAAAATGCCTGCGACGCATCATAGTTCTGAGGAATGCCACCCCACAAAGAAGCCCCCTTCCTGGTGCTGCGGCCCACGTGCCAATAAAAGGGAGAGGCCGGCGCGTGCGGCCACCGCAGAGGCCGGTTTTTGCGGAGGAGCAGAGTGCACTGCTTGTAGGAATGCACCGTGTGTACGATAGCTTTCGCATTCCTACATGTAAACCGTCTTAAGCGTCCTCCTGTAATTTTTTTTACGATTTCGGATTTCAGGCGACTAAACATGGCTTTTAAAGGGCAACTCCGCTTCATTTTTGATATTTAGAAAACTATGTAGGCCCTCTTCAGTATCATATAGGAAGACCCCATGTCAAATATTACGATCTAATTCCGTTTATATATTTAATAAACTGGCCATCAAACCTTCAAGCGAGCCAAGTCGCCGAAATCTGCCAACTTTAGCGTGCGGCGCAATCATCAACGCAGTCAATGCCACGGAGTTGGAGCGGCCAACGTTGAGCCACTACGTCAGAGGCATGACTACGTCATTCTCACGTTTTGCTTGTTTTTACTTCTCAGAGCGAAATTGAACGATGACGTCATGAGTTTCTCCTCCCGGTGTTGGCTGACCGGGCATTCACGTGATCACCGTAACACGGATGCGCTAGTTTGCGCTGCCCGGCGCGCTTATCGGCCTGTTTCTCCGCTCCTTTTCTCCTCTTTCGTCTTCTCCCCTTCCCCCTCGCTCCTGGGCCATCACCGTCCACGCCATGCAAAGCGACCTGCCCGCGTCCAATAAAAAAAAAAAAAAAAAAGAACTGCCCGCGTCGCGTGTCTTGTTTCTCGCTCCCTTCCGAACGTCACAAGACCACGTGGTTCGACGTGACGTGGCCATGACCCTGGTGACCCGAGACCAATGTTGCCTGACGCAACCGAAGTTTCGGTTTCGGTATCTGCTGATGTTTAAATTAGGGTTACACAAATAATATTCCACATTTCGCGAATCCGAAGACGTAGAGTTGTTCAGTAGTGCTTTGTGAATGTGAATCACATGGAAGCCTAAATTTTTCGGGTTTGAGCGGAGTTGCCCTTTAAGGAAGCTCTGGGTGTTCGGGTCATGTCCTGCATGTGGATTATTTACTTTTTGCCTGAATATTCGTACATTGCCTGAATATTCGGCCATAACCGAATATTCGGAAACTTCCGAATATGCAATTCTCGAATCGAATATGAATCGAATAAAAAAATATTTGATTTATATTTAAAATCTCGAATCTTCGCACAAAGCTAGTAAGCACCAACTAGTCCCCAAAATTCAGCCCCGAGTCGGTTTCGTCGAAATCGGAAAAAACCGACAAACGACGAATAGGAGCTCTCCTCATATAAGAAAAAAAAAACAATCTTCGCAGGAAGAATATCTTCGTCTACAGCTTCATTTTTTGTTGACCCAGAACGCAGCACTGTCCACGAGGCTGCCTCCTTGCTTCGGAACAGCACACTTCATCTCGTTTTTTTTAATCGGTACCGGGACATTTTTTTAGTGTTTGGGCACGTTCCCTGGAAGTTGGGGAATCTCACTCCCTATCTTCCTCGACGTAAGCCCCCCCCCCCCGTTTGGTCCGACACCGAAAAACCACAAATCTGTGGAAAACAATAAACCTGAAAGAATACCCTTCATCAAGAAAAAGATAAAACACGAAACCCCAATTTTTTTTTCGCTCCTCAAATTGTATTAATTAGCCCCACGATCTACATACAACACTTGCGTAACACCCTCGGTGCAGAAGATATTGACATATATAAGTTGTTATAGCATTTAGGTTGTTTCCGACTAATTTGCAATCTCGCTGCTTGTACATCGTTGCCAAGGCATCGAAAGTTGTTATAGCATTTAGGTTGTTTCCGACTAATTTGCAATCTCGCTGCTTGTACATCGTTGCCTAGGCATCGGCTGGTCGTGAGCGCAGAAAAGAGACATGAAACGAAATGAAATTTAAAAGAAATATTGTCGGAATTATTACAAGTTGACGGGGAAAGAATGCGGCACTCCGGTCGTCGATGCAACCCATCGCCACCCACCTCGTAGGGGAAGTAGTAGTTCTCCTCGCCCACTGGCACCACGTAGAGCCCGACATTGCCCAGGTTGCGGAGGTTCTTCTTGCGGGGCTCGCTGCGGTCCCCTTTCGGCCGGTAGTACACCTGGTACCAGATCTCCGGGGAGTTCCACTCCTCTGGTGACAGACGCTGCGATGAGAAGAGGGAGCCGAGTTTAACAAGGGCGTTATTTCGAGTTGATTTTCCGTCCCCCTTCGCGTGCTGGAACGCGGCTTTGGCTTTCTTCCCTACCTGCGGACGATCTCTGTTTTGCTTTTACTCTTGCACTCGTTTGTGAGTTGGCTAGCATGAATTGTAGTGTCTTTAACCCTGCGACGGTCGAGTTTGTTTTTTTTCTTTTAGGGTTGTTCTTAGTGGTTAGGTTTTGTTAACAAAGGAATAGTTTAAAAGAAGGGTCGACGCACGGGTTTTTCCTTAATTATCTAGCGTGAGCATGTGAACAGTGCTTGCAGGCTGTTTAGATATAGAAGCATCAAATAAAAATGTTTAAGGCAAAAAGTTGTCACTTTCCTTCCATTCTGCTTCATTTTGGCACGTCCGCTTCAGCGACGTTCCGGCGCATTCAGATTCTTAACTGGAGATACTTTACAGAGCTTCTCCGTCGAATGATGAACTCTCGTCCTCTGAATTTAATTACAAAAGGCGTTACAAGAAGTCCGAATTGAAAGAGCCGGTGCTCCCACTGGCACTACCACCGGAGCGGCCGGCATGCGAAGTGAGCATCACACGTGCAAAGCGTCATATTTGGAAATTAGAAATAACTCGGTAAAGCGAAACACTGTGCTGATATAACAATTATAGCTCACCAAAGACGTACCACATAGCAACACCTCCCACAGTGCACGCTATTTAGCATTTTGGGCCGTCACTTTCAAACGTGTAATCATCAACACACATGTTGGCGACGACCGCCAGAGGGTTAAAGGGTAACTGCAAAGAAAAAAGACTATTTTTAAACAGCCTAATTGGGACAAGCATATCACAAAATAATTTTTTCGCCAAAAACAAAATTTTTTACAGAAATATTTATTGCACGATTGATTTTAGTTTGCGGCTATTTCATCCAATTTAAATCGCGTGCCACAAAGGTGGTATTATATGTCACGTATGGCACTATACGTCCTGGAGTGACGTATAACGGCCACTCCGCGCGCGTCGAAAGAGTGGGAGTTTCAAATGTGGAGAAGTTGCGACTCCGACTAAATTACGTCCTGCGGCATAAATATTGCTAGAAAAAGTTTGTTTTTTTGCGGAAGATTTGTTTTGTGGCATGCTGGTCCCATATAGGCTGTTTAAAGAACACTTTTTTTCCCTGCAGATGCCTTTTAAGAGATGCTATGGGGGCTTCGAGATTGTGTTTTTATGGCCATACTCAATCTATGCGTCCTAAGCATCCCAAGAAAGGTAAAATTACAGTCACGTGCGGCCTCCTTTATTTATTAAAAGGCGACCAGACATTGTGCTACACCCCATTTCTGAGATATAAATTGGAAATGAGGGCACGTCGCGACATTTGGTTGCATTTTCTTGTGCCCCCGTTTTTGCAATGTTTGATTGCAAAAAGGGGGGCACGGATCAGACACCGGTGCTGCATCAGCGATCGGCCGGAACTCGCGTTTGATCGGTGAGGACACAAGTTGTAGCCAAATGCTGACTCTGCGCACAAGCAAACACGTACAGAAAGGCAGACAGAAACAGCTGGACGAACACAGAAAGACAGAAAGAAGACAGGGAGACAGAAACGGACCGCCACAGTTCGCGGTAGGCGACGCAATCGGCGAGCGAGAGCCACTCACCTCCCAGGTGATGGTGAGGGAGCCCGCCTTGCCGCCACCGCCCCCGACGTTCCGCGGCGCCACGTACGGGGCGTCCAGCGCCGTGTTGTACTGGGGGCTCGGGTCCGACGGCTGTCCGACGCCGAGGTCGTTGCCAGCAATGACGCGGAACTCGTACTTGCTCCACGGGGAAAGCACGGGACCCAGTTCCACTCCGCGCCGGCCGGGGGTCATCCGGCGCTCCGCGGCGTACGTGATGTCTGGAGGACGCAGGGGATAGAGTCCATAGGCCGTTCCGAAAGTAGCCTCCTGAGAGCTGTCATCTTTGTCTACTGGGCTGAGGAATACGTTCCGAGCATACATAGTGTACACCGCACAAGCGTCCACTGCCCAGTGACTCGACATCTTTTTGCCTCGGTAATGAACGCCGGAAAGGTGTACACAGAGTGTTACAGGTCGAGGGGCTTGCCGTTAAACGAGCGGGAAAAATCGGCGCCTGCACCTAACGAATTCAAATTCTCACCAAAGCTGTATTTTAGCGGTGGTTTTTGGTTCATGAAATTTCAAGGCGTAGCTCAGTGCCTGTGAAAAATTAGAACATTCTTGACATTTTGAATGGCACTGGTGCAGACAACCAAGTTGCCCAAAAGTTGCGTTTGTGATGCAATCTTTCAGATGCCACCACCGTCTCTTTCTTTCGCCCGTCAGTAGATGGCACCACGAGCATGACTCTTGGACAACTCGGGCTGTCTGCGTTGGAGCTCGCCATCAAAAGTTGTTCTATTATTTCGCCTGAACAGAGCTATGCCTTAAAATTTCAAAGGATAAAACTTACCACTATAATACACCTTTGACGACAATCTGAGCTTGTTATGCACAACGAGCACCGACTTTTTTTGGCCTATTTGACGACGATCTCTTCGACTCGTAAGGTACCAGACCCTTCCGACTGGTACCTACAACACCTTATGCGGGAAACCACTCACTGATAAGCTCCCTCCAGGTGCCGTTGTGATTGGTGCGGCCCTCGATGGCGTAGCTCGTGATCGGCCTGCCGTGGTTGGTCCCGTCCGCCCACTCGATGAACCCAGAAGTCGCGTTGAAGTTGCTGCCCAGCACTGCACCGGGGGGTCCAGGGGGACCTAGAAACACGCCATACCTCTAGTTTCTCCGCGACACCTTCTTTTCTGCTCGTTCCACAGCGCGCGTGGCAAGTTTAGGTTCGGGTGAAGGCCCGTTACACACTTGCCTTTGCTTAAAACCCGAGTTCATGTAATCTCTCACTCTGACGCACTGTCACCATCTATGAGGTCGCCCCAGAACTGCATTTCACTAAAGGGCAGGTTTTGCACAATTTGCAAGATCAAATGCATGTAATACTATAAATCAGAAATGGTTATTTATAAACAGGGATTCATGTTTTTGGGGGCGTTTTTTCGGGGTTTATTTCTTTACATCGGCTCGGAGCTTTTCGGCAACAAATATTTGTATCGGAGAAAAACTTAGCGTCTATCAGGGCTTGTGTGAAAGAAAATAGGACACGGACATCGGATTTCACAACCTGCAGGAAACATATGCTTCGTTCTTAGTACTTCTCAATTTTTTTACCTCTCTTTACTCACTTATCCACACTGCTCTACAGACAACAAAGAGAAGGCAAACAAAGCCAGTGTGATCTTCTTTCCCTTTGTTAAATACAATGCCAAGTGTAGTAAAGTTGTACTACTAGTAAGCTCGTAGCACTGGTACAGACATTGGAGATATTACGTTTTTTTACTTTACTTAATTTATTTGTTTATTCTGGTTGCCCCGCATTACCCATGAACATTATTGTGGGAGATTCCACTTAACTTTTATTATGTGTAAGAGGTAGCAATGATCAAGGTATCCAACATACCGATGACCAGCAGCTCTGTGTTGGCGAGCACCTTTCCGACGGACGTCTTGGCGATACACGTGTAGCGGCCAGCCTCGGCAAAGGTCACATTGTATATGACCAGGTAGCCGGGCTTTCGACCCTGCGGGTTTTATGAAGGGAATGTGGAAGCGGCTAAGTCACATTCTGGCAGTTTGTCCCCTAGCTGTTACACGAAGCAAGGTCTTGCGAGACTACAACAGTACATTTGTGAACTCCTTTATATGGCTATCGGTAGAAAAAAACATTTTTTCCAACATAAAACATCTTTTAAGAGCGCAGCTCTTAGGCGCTTGTTCCCAAGTTGAGCAGTGTCACCGTCAACGTAACCGCGTGACGTCACGAGTGATGTCATGAGGTTCACAAGTGACATCACGAGGGTTACCAGTGACGTCACGAGGCTCACGAGCGTCACAAGGGTCACGAATGACGTCACCCTCGTGACGTTACACGGGCATACCCTCCTCTCCCCTGCTCCTCATCCTCCTCCTCAAAAGCTGCGCTCTAATTCGGCATTACAAAGAACTGCAAACGTCTTTCATTTTTCCCTTTTTACATCTGCACCTTGTAGCCACGAGTGTCAATTCAATCCAAGTACCAATGTGGCTGCCAAATCTCTCAGAAATCTTGGCGAGACAAAAGCGGAAGACACCGAATTGAAAATATTTCTATGTCTTCTTGGTAACGAGTGCGCATGCCACAGAAACGGCAAACTTCTCACTCATTAATGTCGAGCACTTTTACTCTTAGCATGTATGTACCATCCACTGCTGAATAAAACAAGAAAAGAATGACTTTCATCCCTCTAGAAACAATACATTGTCTTTGCTTACACTAGTTTCCAGACCTTGCAACAACTATCTCCCAAACTCCCAATGTGAGTTACCAGACTGACAACTAACTCACAAATGCCTAATGTGAATCACCGGACTCACAAACGCCTAATGCGAGTAAATTCGTGCGAATCCAGAAAGAACTCACGACTCCGTATTGGGGCCAGTCCTGGGGGTGCAGGCGCAGGTCGTTGTGCAGCCAGATGTAGGACAGGTCGAGCATGTGGGGTGCGATCGCCTGGCACATGAGCTCCTCGGTGCCCCCGACGTGTGCCTGTAGCCTTGGTGGCGGGGCCTCCAGGCTCCTAGGCGGCGCTGTTCAAAGGGAATCCGCCCAAATTAACGACGCCCTATAATAACTTGACTATAAATCACAAAAAGGTGCGAGTTGCTGAGCTGACACCGTCAATGAAACATCGTTCCTTTCCCTCCAAAAAATTAGCAACCGGAGCACCCCAATTTAAAAAAAAACCTGGACGTTGGCCAGTTTTTTTTCTTCTTGGGAATTATGTTGTTTAAACAATTTCTACTTCTTTCGTGCATACGCCCTCGACCCAGTCCCAGAAAAAAGCCGCACAATAGTTTCTATTTTTAGAGACTTGAAAGAGGCTGAACTGCAGGTTCTCGTTTTGTCATTGCAAGCTGCATTAAAGGCCGGATACACATCCAAATCCACATTTATGGCTGCAGCCCCATCCCCGGCCGTAACTACAGTTGTAGCCAGATGTATCCGGCCGTGCCCAATTCGAACGATATGACATCACGGTAGCACGCTTACGCAGCACAATGAGGCGGCCTCCGCTGGTCGCGGTGCCGTACTGGTTCTTGGCCGTGCACGTGTAGTTTCCCTCGTCCTCGCGGCGGACTGGGTGGATTCGAAGAAAGCCGTTGTTCAGCACCTGTCGTAGAAAAAGAAAACACGTTCACGACACAGGGTAGGGTGTTGCACTAAAGCATGAAAACAAAAAGGCTCGAGGTAGACCTAAGCGCTTCTTACGAGTTGTGAATGCGAAAGCATGCACGCTGCTCTTCGCTCCCTTCTTTCGTCAGCGGCGTACGGCGTGCTGACCTTGGTCGTGGAACGGTGGAGCCGCTGCCTCGCGGACACGCAGAGCCATCGGGTGAGCGTTCGTTCAAACCGACGCGCAACGGCCAATGGGAGCCTCGTCAACGCGCACCAGCCAATGGGATTGAAGCCAAAAAATGGCCGCATCTCTATGTGGTGAATGATGTTGATTGGGGCGAAGCTCTGGTGGTGCTGATGATACTGATTTTGTTCATAGGTAGTGCTGATGGTGCTGATTTTTTTTTTTATTGCTCATAGGTAGTGCTGAGTTCCGGGTTGCATTTCGACTTCACTGCTTTATGGTCGGTGAAATGCAGAGCCAGTGGTTCTAGCAGATCAGCTTGAATCCGCTAGAAGTCAAGGGAACGCATCTCCACCGCTTAAGTCAACGGTCCATGTCAGAAAGAGAATGTGTGGTATGGAACGTGGTTATATACACATTTGAGCATTTGACCGCAGCGCCCTCTCGTCTATAAACGTTGAGCCAATGCATGCAAAGTTTAACGCGGTTATATACGCATTTGACCGCAGCGCCCTCTCATGTATAGACGTTGAGAGGCTACATGCAACGTCTCATCCATGACATCCTCAGCTCTTGAGTTACTACCACATCTCAGAGCCCCCTACTCGTCCCCCAGTCGTGGCCGAGTGGTTAAGGCGATGGACTAGAAATCCATTGGGGTCTCCCTGCACAGGTTTGAATCCTGTCGACTGTGCAAACATTTTTTCCTTTTTTAAGAAGACAGACGGGATGGCAATCAATGTTAGCACGGACGCCGGGTGGACAAGGCTAGACCCTACGGAGCTTTGCCCCTCAAAATTCATCAGCTTTACTTCACTCCTTTGGGATCGGGGAAACAAGGTGCCGTGTCCAGGCTTTTTGCGTGGTTTTATAGCTGGGAGCTGGCTACACTTGGAGAAAGGATTTAAGGTGCCGTTTGGCGCGGTTTCAAAGCTGATGACGTCGGCTCGCTACACGAGACAGTTAATGCTTTCGCTTTAGAAGATGGAACATCCTAAACGAGCCACAAGTCAGTTTGGTAGTGTATCTCCTTGTTGTCGCCAAACTGCGAATTCCTTCACGGAAAATGTCGAAGCAGGAAACTTGCACGAATTGTAAGGTACACACAAAAAAAGAAATGTCTTCTACAGAAGTTGTGTGCATGTTGCGGTTCCTGCAAAGTCGAGAAAATATGTCATTTTAGATACTTTCACACTTAGCGAATCTTACTTTACTTTGGTATGCCGACAAAGAAGGAAGGGGAAAGCAGATGAGGATGTTCTTTACCTCTCGTCAACTCAATTGCCAAAGCAATCCACGGTGCAGCAGCTACTAAACTTCACCGAGACACAGCCAATCGCGTGGTTTTAAACGAAAATTTTTTTTTATTTCTTCGGACGAGTTTGTTTAACAACATTTTTCCCCAGACAACCCGCCCTCTTATCGTACCTCTTTCTACCCAGCCTCCCTCAAAATTCTACAAATCTCGACCTCGTCATTTTTCATCCGCAGTTTTTCGTTTTAGGAGTCGTTCAACCTCTGCAGGCGTTGCATCTCGCTTACCTGCAGCCTTCCGCCAGTGGGCACCGCGTAGCCGTCCCTGCGCCACGTGAACTCCGGGAAGGGCGCGGCTTCGGGTCGGCAGGCGATCGTCACGTTGCCCTCTTCCGCCGCATACGTCTCGGACTCCAATGGGTACTTCTCAAAGTTCGGTGCCATCGCTTAATAAAAAGAGAATAAAAAAAATTGTGAGTTTAGCGCCTTTGTCACAATTTCCAATTGCAACTGTACAAGTCCGCCATTGTTTGGGCACATACTTTGAGCGTGCAGTAAACATAAGCGATCCGTCGGTGTTCGGCGTAGACTTGGATCCCACACTTTGTGCCCAAGAAATGGCGATGTCCATCGTGGTGTCACGTGACGTGACGATGTCGCGTGACATTCCATGAAATTTCTTTCCATATTCTAGAGAACTTCTATAGAAATCATCCACCGAAATTAAAAAGCTACAGAAATTCAACAGAAATGAAGTCTATAAAAGTTTTGCTGATCGTTACACAATGTCACGGGAAGTTATTAGGGTATGTCACGGAATTATCATTGTAGTGACGTGGCATTGTCTATCTAGCTAGTTTTAGGTATAGAAAAGAGTGTCACTCTCCGAGCGGACAGCGGCAACGGTTCCTTCACATAAGGTGCAAGGTTCAAAAGAACAAGATACTCGAGGACATATCTCGATTCGATAAAGTGTTGCAGCAATCCAGGACTGCTCATTTCCAGAACAGGGGTGGGCGCAATATAATTAGGTTTATCTTAATCCTAGAGATCAAGTCGAGAGACACAGGATGTGTAGTGTGTGCTCGATGCACCAGGTGTTTATTTCAGAGCTTTCATGAGCTCGGGAGTCACGCTGAATTCCGCTAAATTCAGCAAAAATGACCGTGATCAATCAGCAAAAATCAGCGTGACAACTGCTAGCCTAATCGGTGTATAATTATACACTAATTCAGTTTCCCCGCTAGCGAGAAAATGCCTCTCGCTTAAATTAGCAGGATGAAGCAAGTCTTCAAGATTTAGCGAGCAAACTTTTGCTGTACACATTTTTGAGACATTTTTGTAAACAAAATTTTAACCCTGAATATGTTCTGTGTAAAAGGCGGAGGTAGCAACAGTTATCGTCCCTCGGGAATGCTGCATTGCGGCGCAACCCAATTACTCTAAACAAGTTATTTTTTGCGGGCTCAATAGTTAGAGATTTAGGTCAAAGCTGAAGTTTTGGAATAATTAGAGGGTTTTAATTTTTTCGACGCGGTGAGATCTCAATATAGATTCCAATGTGTTTACATTTTACCGGAATCGTTCACGGGACCTATTATTCGCGAATTGTAGGCTATTCGCGAAAATTAAGTCGTTTACAGTACGTCATTTTAAACTACACAAAAAAAGTTTTAAGTTCACACAGCAAAGTCAGCAAAAGTATGACCCTCTCAAAAAATAAATGCATCAAATGCGAACAAGAGATGAGTCGATGAAGCGTCACACCTAAAAAAACAAATGCAAAGGAATCTTCTTTTTTTTTTTTTTTTAAGCTATGTTTACAGTGCGAAAGAAATTTCTAGTTCAGGGGTTCTCAAACTTTTTGGTCTCGCGGAACCCCAGGAAGCCTCAAAAATTGCCAAGGAACCATCCCCCCCCCCCCCCCCCCCTCCATATTTGCCGACCGAGAAGCAACAGATGCACAATTGTAGGCAATTCTGCTTCTGTTGCTTCCCATACATCCCCACCATATCAATCGCGATACCAGTACAAAGTGAGATGAAGGCGCTTTGCATGGTCCTGCCATGCAGCCTGCGGCAATGGGGGGGGAGGGGGGGGGGGGGGGTTGCAATTTGGGTGCTCGCGGAACCCATGAGACTAGCTCGTGGAACCCCTGTGTTCCCCGGAACCCAGTTTGAGAACCCCTGTTCTAGTTGATGCCCGCGGGAGCCTGCGGGCATCAACTTCGTGGGAAAGTGGCAACTACCAGTCACGTGAATGGCCACTATAGTCTCATGGTGCTTGCGCTCTTCCAGGAGCTTCCTATCGGCTCTAAAAGTTACTTATTAATCTTTGTTTTCTGTTGCCTTTTTTTTTTTAACAAAATACTTTACGTATGAGAAACAACAAGTATAAGAAATTCATAGCTTCCGTTTGACTCATACCACTGCGATCCGGCGGCACCGCTGTCCACAGCCACATCACTGGCCTCGAAGCTTTCCGCAGGGAAATTCACTGGTCTTTGAGGTGTGTCCTCATAGGGGCCAAGCCCTAGCTGCCTAATGCATTCGAAAAATCTTCGCTTCAACTCTGAATCCATTGCAAAAGATGCAGGCTACCACTGCTACCACCACCAGCACAGAAACCGAAGAGTACAGAGCGCACCGAAGTGGAGCGGAAGTCGCACGAGGCTTATGCACGTTGTTTAGCTGAGCAGCCAAACCAATCCAAGCGGCTTACCTCTCTTCCATATGGAACACACAGGCGCGAGAGAGAAAAGTAGAAAGGAGGACCGTTACACATCACTTGACAAAAAATCCTCATAAATATAGCTCCGAAAATAATTTTTTTTTCTTCGTAAATTTGTTTTATGACATTTCTTTTTTCCATTTAGGCTGTTTAAATATTTTTTTTTTTTATTCCTTTGCATATGTTTTTTTAATGTGTCGGGACACGGGTGATCTCTGAGACTAGGCGAAGACGGCTCTCAAAACAAAGAATACTTACTGACAATTCTCAGCTGAGCCGAGGAGTAGGTTGATCCCAGCGTGTTGGTCGCACAACACTGATACATTCCTTCGTCTTCTTTCCTCACCAACTCCTCTATTATAAAGATGTTGTTATCCACCTGGCAACAGTGACACAGGGTAACATTTAAAGAAAGGAGCAACCAATTTTTTGGGGCCAGCTCTTAGAACTTAGGTGGGACGTGGCCTCCATGCTGGCTTCACGCTGATGACGTTACGTTCATTTGATGTCGATAGCGTCTCAAAAGGTTCACTGTGATGTCATCATGTGAACACTGTGGTGACATCAGTGTTTACATGATGTGATCAACGTGATAGTCGGCACGTGACACCATTGTGTCACATGATACTATAATGTCACATGGCACTATAATTTCACAAGACACTATGATGTCCCATGGCACTATAATGTCATAACACTATAATGTCACATGGCACTATTATTTCACATGACACTATGATGTCCCATGGCACTATAATGTCATGACACTATGTCACATGGCACTATAATTTCACATGACACTATGATGTCCCATGGCACTATAGTCATGACACTATAATGACACATGGCACTATGATTTTACATGACACTATGATGTCCCATGGCACTATGGTGTATTATGACACTGATTTCACGTGACATTATGATGTAGAATGACAGTATAGTGTTACATGGCACTAAGTCGCGGACCGATTATTCGGACTTCGCAGGGACCGAAAAAACGTCCGAACAATAGAGCACTCCAAAAATTCAGCAGATTGAAAAACTTGCCTTTATTACTTCGAAGTGGGCTTTAAAAAGCCGTAAATAGTGCCTTGTTTCAGGTTACGCCTCCGTTTGCGTTCGGCAACTTTCTGTTAGCTTGAAAATCACTGCCATCTTTTCTAGCGTTATGGTCGAGTACTTTCTGTGCTTCTTAACGACACATCGCGGCGGCAGAACAACAGATGGGGCCATGACGTCCAAGCCAGCGCTGTCCGAATGAGATAAGGCCCGTTCACACTCTTTCGACCGAGTAAGACCGAGAGAGACCAGACTGGTTTTTAAGTCTTTTGCGATCTCTTAAGACCAGCTCCGCTGCATCGCATCCGATCCTAAGAAGTCGCAAAAGGCTTAAAAACCGGTCTGGTCTCTCTCGGTCGTACTCGGTTGCAAGAGTGAACAGGCCTATAAGCACAAATCCACGAGCGCAAAATGGCGACTGGCGACGCGAAGGAACAGAAAAACAAAGCAAAATGATAATCATGATGATGATGATGATGACATGGAGCAAAATGGAAAAAAAAAGGGCTAGCATAGCGTCACCTAGCGGTAGGAGGACTCGGGAGTATTCAAGTAGCGCTGCCAAACCAAGCCAATCCATTTGCAGGCAACATAGAATTCAAAATGGCCAATTCTCGATGGTGTTTTCCGCTGATCGCTCACGACGATTTTGTCCGAATATTCAAACTTTCAGACTTCAAACTGTCCGAAATACTGGTCGTGAATATACACTATTTCTATGGGGTAAGTCACGGTTCCGCCTTTAGGTCCGAAATATCCAACAAGTCCGAATTATCGGAGTCCGAAAAAACAGTCAGCGACTGTAGTCACTATATTGTCACACAACACTATAATGTCACATGCCACTGTCGCATGACACTATGATGTCTCATGGCACTATAATGTCACAAAGCACTATGATATCACATAGCACTATAATGTCACATGACACTATGAGGTCACGTAACACTGTAATGGCATGGCACCTCGTAATGTCACATGGCAACATGTCCCACCGTGACGTCAGGTGACACGATGGCGCATCATGATGTCATGTGCGTCATCGTGAAGCCACAGAGGAGCTATAAGTGACGTGGGTGTAGAGTGCATCCTTGGGGTACACCAAAGATACAGGCAGTTCTTTTGGCCTTAGCCATCTAGAGATGGGAACACGTCCCTTACAGCTTGAAACATGAAATGGGAATTAGTTTTTGTTTTAATCGTACCAATGTTATAAAAAAAAAATGAATGTTTAATTTTTCTGTCTCCACATGTGTGACACGTCAAATGCCACTCAAAAGGGCTTCATATGAAAACAAACAAAAGAGGAATTGCACCTTGGTCCCCTTTTTTCGTTAAATTATCTGTCACAACGTGTCCACTACCTACTCACGTCTTTGAAGACA
>NW_024609883.1:104381919-104550970 GCF_016920785.2 Ixodes scapularis | reverse complement strand
GATATTGGCGGCGACTTCGGACGTTTTGCCGATTTTCGAAAGTCGCGACTTCGATAGCAAAATATGCTTTACCCACAATTCATGTAATTTTACATGGATTTCTCACATTAGCTAGAATGTTTTCAGTGATTTTAGACTATTTTTATTTTATTACTTGGTAATTAAAGATGCTGCAATGGCACCAGTGATGATAATTAGCACAGTGTTCAGTGGCATATTTGTTTGCGCGTTTGAAATTAGATCAAAAGCAACAAATCATAATAGAGCTTGAAAAATTACCTATTGAAATATCAGAATTTAATATTATTATTATTAATAAAAATCGCGGCAATGTATGCCCCAAATTAACGCCAAGAGCACGAAAATACGTTATTTAACCATAATAGTCTTTCCAGAAAGGTATTATTTTGTTTTCTTTTTAGCATATGAAGAAAAAGAAAAGAAAGCTGACATCGTTATCAAGATAGACAAACAGTAAAACACTGGATGCAATATAAAGTACTATGCGTCACGCGTTGCTATATATATATAAGGAAAAAAAAAACGCTTCAGCTGTTTGACTTGGATTCCGTCTTAGGTTTGTTGCATTGAGAACAGTGTTTATTAATTTATACGCTTTGTGGACATACTGTAAAAAAATTTAATTATTGCCTTATTCTTGTGCTGCGAACAATGTTAAATTAATCAATCCTCTGAATACCCAAAAGTTTATTAAAAGGCCCGCAGTTCATTATTTCGCATGACAATTATCTGAGCGAGAAAAGGCAGCGAGAACGCACAAATATCAGCAGTGATGTTTTTCAACAGCTACAATATTCTATATTACCCCTAAGCCTGGTGTATGAAATACCCTGTCTTTAACGTGGCTGACAGGACCGCAGGCTGGTATGGTACTCATTGCTTATTATTGAACGCAGGATCAGCCATGCGACTCGTGTTCTATGCTTATCAGTCCTCCGGTGCGTGCACCTCGAAACGTCTCTGCAGCGCACCTGGAATGCCCAGCAGGCTGCTAAACGAAGTAATCCCCACGCAGCAATCGCGAGCGCCAAGACTGTTTAGGCCAACACAATGGTTATGATGGATTTCATATCGTGGCTATTTAGTCAAGGCAGTGCCCAATGTAGTCACGCGGAAGCTATGGCCGCTTTTCTACCCTCGACTTCAGATCGCGCATGATGCACGAGTATAGCGAGTTTTAGTAGACCGTGTTTCCCGCTCCGCTAAGTTCCTCCGCTACCCGGAACTCTACAGCCAAGGCCATCGGCGCGCAGGCGCAGTGGCGATTTCTTCGTATAGCGGAGGGCTAGCGGAGGGGGAAACACGGTCTACTAAAACTCGCCATTATCTCGAACGACGCTTTCCCTGGCGAGTGTACGTGCGCGGCGTGTCACCGATCGCACCAAGCGTTCCACGCATGCGTGACGCCGCCATAACTGTAGTTTCGTAGGAGGCAGACGCCAGTTCACGAGATAGCTCATGCCGCCACGTGCACTGCTCGCGCAGACCGCCAGCAGGGTTGTCGCGCGTGTAGAAAGACTACAGCTCCCACGATGCATGTCGCCGCGTACTCAAACTAGCTGGTGAGATCGGTCTATTGTTGCGCTCACTCTTGTAGCAGGATGCAACAACGATTGCAACAATAATGAGATAACTTTCTTTACACTCGAAAGCAAGTGATTTTGAATGAGCCTTAATAGGTCTGCCATGGCTTTTGAATCAAACCAGCTTTCGCACGAGCGACCTGGGTACACTCTGCTGCTTTCATGTTTACAGTCGCGATAAGGACTATCCGACGTACTTATTCAAATTTCCGAGCACGTGAAAGGACAATGCATCGCATTATTTGTTCGGCCTCGAGAACTACAGGATAGTGGCATTCATTTGCATGTTTCTTTTGTGCCGTATCTGCCGAGCACGTGAATACTCGTATGACATGCAAAGTGGCCTTGATTGCGCAACCCCAGGTCCCATCATTTGATGTTGATGAGGGCAATGGATAACTATGTCGTAGAACTCCAGAAACACTATATAAACGGTGTTTCAAATGCGTTGTCCTACGGTTTTGGAGCAACTACTGATCGTGTAAAGCCTCTTTGCTCGTTGTGAGATCTTGGAAAGTGTTCCCTTCCGGCACATAATGCTGTTGTTTTTGGCTGCCATCATCGTCGGAGCCGTCTTGACGGATCGGGTTCAGGGAGAGAGTAAGCTGGTTTCATTAGTGTAATATTTTTCATTTAAATGCCGCTCATAAGAAAGCACAACGTGAACGCAGTTTTAATACTAAAAGATTACACTAAACTTTTATAAGTAGCTTTGACAGTGTGAATTTGTCAACTTTGTATACTTGCTGACAACTTATTTGTGGCATTTCAAGATATGAAGAGTGTGTGTGCACATATTCGATAGACGCTCAAGCTACGCAAGAGCGAGTGCGCTGCTAGCATTCACTGCATAGCCGCAGAAAGTTGTACGCGACTATTCAAATGATTAATGTATGGCACACCCATTCAGTCGTAGCAAAGACTTTAATTTCTGCTAGTCCTAGCGAGTCTCACACCCAACGTTTGAAAAACGGCGCCAAAAAACAAGTATACGGTATCGTATTTGCCATCATAGTGACCAGATTATAAACCCGCTTGCAATCACATACATCGTCAAGAGATTGTCAGAGCGTGTTCACCAGATGCACGTTTATGATACGTGACAGTGAATGCAATCCTGGAAAGGATGAGAGTTGCCGTTCGCCAGATTGCTCCTGAAGGAAGGGCTCTTGAGGAACTCTTGAAGAAGGTCGACGACTGCAGGGTTTGTCTGGAGATCTCCAAAAGCGTCAACCCGGCGATTCTCACACAGGTATTGTGTAGCAGTGTAACGAAGAAAACGAGCAGGAAAAATCGGCGCCTGCAGATAGAAGACTTAAACATTAACTGAATGTGCATTGTACTGATGCATTCAGTGCCTTGTGAAATTTCGAGGCGTAGTTCTCTTGCTCTGAAAAATGAGGCCATTAAGCTTGCCGAAGTCAACGGCGGAAGTGTTCGCAGACGACCGAATTGGCGAGGAATGTAACTTGTGGCGTCATCCCCCGATAGGCGCAGCAAGCAGACAACAGAGTGCGTCGGCTGCTCCCTGGGCCTATCGGTAGTTGGCGCCACAAGTTCCGCCGTTGACTTTGGCAAGTGTGTGGGAAGAGGAAGAGAACACGACAACATCTTGGAATTTCAAATGCACCACCTCAATGAACATTCAGTAGATGCTCGAAGTTTCCTTGTGCAGGCTAGTGGCATCCGGGCTGTCCGGGCGGTGGCTCGCCGCGACCCCCCGCCTCTTTCACTACCCAGCTGCACCCGGAGCTGTCCTCCTCCCCCCTCCCTCCCTCCCTCCCCCCTTCCCCCCCCCCCCCCCCCCCCCCCCCCCACCGGGCGCCGATTTGCCGCTCGTTTTCAGCCTTTATAACGTAGGGTATGATTAAAGGGGCGGTGCAACAATTTTCGGACTTCGGTCAAAGATTTCTGGAAGATGCCCCCTGACACTTCTGAAGTAAAGAACAGAAAACCGATTTCGCCTGCGTGTCCTAGTTGTTGCGTAAAAAAAAGATAAAGATTGGCATTTCGGGCACCCCTCAACTCACTCCCAGTCTTCAGGGTCACACCTGGTCGCACTCCCAGTGACGTCATTCGGAGTGCCGTGTAGCTTCCCGTGTGCTATCTCGGAGGACGCTTCCCCTCCCTCTCTCTGCGTACATTAACGGGCGCTATGCTGCAGCTTAGAGCCGAGCGAGGTCACGTAATCTTTCCGCCGTAGTTCCTTCGGCTGCCACTTGGGGCTGCAGGTGGGGGAAAAAGCTCGACTTTTGCTTTGCGATTATGCAGCGGAATCGCGACATTTTTAATAAAGGAAGTGTTTTCTCTATCCTCTGGGATACGATAAACAACGTAAAAATGGCGAGATGCAAATTGTTTTAATCATAAAATCGTTGCACCGCCCCTTTAAAGTACACTGGAGCCACTAGCATAGCCTCCTCTATACTGACAGTATAGAGGAGGCTATGCCACGACAGAGCCGTATATGTAGAGAGTTTGGTCAATAGGAGGCGCGGGCAGAGCCAGGGCGTGCGGCAGACTCAGAAAGAGGGCTTGGCATGCTCTCTTGACCAACCAGAAGCCGAAAAGAATCCCCTAGCGGTGGTAGCGAGAAACAGTTCTGAGCCGATCGATCATCGAAGGTCTATGTTCGTATTATGGTGCCTCGATTGCGTCTTCGACTGGTGTGTTTACCGCCCTATCCCGCCCATACATCAAAAGTTGTCCCGATGTGGCAACAAATGACGCGAATGTCATGCTGTTGCCTGTCGCGATCCTGGTGGTTGGCCGTAGAAATGCTGGCGAAAAGCACGAGCGAACGCGAGTGTCGCTGTCGTCACGGAGTCCCTTTAGGCGTCCCAACTCCGGCTGCTGTAGCTTCCGTGAACTGTCACAGTGGAAAGCGACCTGCAGCAGAACAGGCATCTGCCACATACACCACAGCTGTTGGGACGCCACCAGGGTCGCGACCGGCGACAACATGACACTTTTATGACGTGATCAGGCGGAAATCGAGGGACCACTTTTTTGGCCGCGGTAAACACACCAGTCGGAGACGCGTTCCAGGCACCATCGGCACCATAGTTCGTATCAACGTTGGTTCGTATATGGTTTTAATAAGTGCGTAAGAGTGAAGTGTAGTAACTCTTTGTGGTTGAAAATAGGGTTCACGTGTTGTTTCATCATGATCATCCAGAAAGATGTAAGAAACGAATGCGCCGCTCAACTCTGTTTTGCGCGGACAGAGTGTGACCGCTCTGACGGCAGATTCCCGGCGCTCGGCGTTTGGCGTAAGGATTATGTCGATCTTTCTGCTAGTCGCACTCTTCCACCATCATTTTAGATGAGTGTGATTGAAACATCACGTGTACCATATTTTCAGCCATCAAGAGTTACTCCAATGCAGTTATCAGGTTTGTTTCTCGCGACCACCGCCAGGATATTATTTCCGGCTTCTGGTTGGTCACATTCGAATTTCTGAAGACGCCCTAAAACACGCCCAGCCCGCTTTCGGCCAATGGCGCCGCTTCATTTGTCTCCTATACTTCCCAACGAATGGCCAAACTCTCTACATATGCGGCTCTGTGCCACGAGATGAGCTACGCTAAAAGTATCGGCCGACGTTAGTATCGGCACTCTGTTCCCCGATATTGTTGTGGGCGCCGCCATCTTGGTGCTTTGCTCTTTCGCAAACTGTTTAAACATTTCTGGAGGACGGAAAAGCGCTTCCTGTGATTTCAGATAAAGCTTCACATAACTGGCAACCATGATTGTAAGCCCCAAGATGGCTAAGCGTAGTTACTCTGGAGCGTAGCTTACTTAGAAGCACTAGATCGTGGCGCCCTCCGGTGGCGGGCAATAAATGTCTGAGTAGTACCAGTAGTACAAGCCTGCCCAGTGCCAAGGCGCCAAGGCGGCCCCCGTGGCCTCGTCGCCTCGTTGGCCTCTTACAATAACAAACCTGTTCGGGTGGCCGGGTGGCTTTTTGCCTCTGTGCGCTGTTGTTATTTGTGCGTTCTCGTGGTCGCGATTTAAAATATGTCATTCGTAGTCGTCACCGCACAACGTTACCCCGGGGACCCGAGCTCGCCCCAAGCTAGTAATTTCTCCTTCGTCCAAGCACGTCGAAACCCATGCGCGGCCTCGATGCGTTCTATATGTCGCCGTCGACGGTACTGTTGCGTCGTCAACTGTCAAGAACAGAAAGAGCCCCGGATTGAACTTCTACGGATTCCAATCGAAACCGTGCGAAGTCGAGCGAAGGGAACGATACTAGCCGCCCAGCGCACTGAGTAAGCGAGACAATAGACCCTTTTCGAAATTCAGTGCCATCTGGTAGTTCGTAAAGCAGTTTAGGTTTTGCCATATCAATGGCGGAAATTAACTTGTATTGGCACCGTCACTTTTGCAAGTCAACAGCACGCGAGGAATTTTTTCGTGCGAGTTCTTACTCGATCACTTTCAGTTCGATGGTGACCAAGAACCTGCATACAGAACAAAGCTCCAACCCACTCAGATGCCTCGAAACATTCTGTACACCAAAGTGCTTTAAAGCCGGTTGTGTGCCGCCCACAGATTGATTGAATCTGAGTTATAAGAAATGAACACTTACGTAGCTCTTGTGTTCCATTCCTACGTCACGTCGTACTTACCCCCGAACGTACAGGCATCATCCGCTTAGGAGCATCTTGAACGTTTTTCGTTATCAGTCACTAGAAGGCCGCCATTAGTATGGCACAGCTGCCGTGCGACGGATGATGATAGGGATCAAAGTGGCCAGACTGTATTTCGGAAAGGGTCTATTTTTCTCGCCCTCCAGGTGCAAGGCACGGCCACTCGATCAAGCGGCCGTGGCATGCATCGAAACGTGCGTCATGCGAATTTTACGAACAGGAACACGCTATACTGTCCGATCAGTCGAGCGATCCGATTGAACTATACTTCGTTTCAGCAGCCGATGCTACAAGTGCGAGCTGCGGGCTTTCAGTGACCCTGTCAAGCACTGTTCGGGGCCACATGCTCGCGCTTGTAGCGTCGGAAACGATGTATAAATTGAGCATGCGCGCGCACCAACGCACCACAGAAATCAACAAGCATGTGCTGGAGGCGGAGCTCCTTCTGCTGATCTTATGTTGCGTGAAGCTTACATCGCAGATGTGTAAAAAAAGCCGCAACAGCTCGGAAGGCAGCTTACAGTCCTTCGTGCCGCGCTTGCCTCCCTCCCTTCCTCCATTCTTATTTATTTATTTATGTGTGCGAGTGTGTGTGTGTATATAAAGTCTTGTATGGTGCCACAGACCTACGAGTACGGGTCACTGGCCTTTTGGTGTGATCAAACTCTTCTCAAGAGTTAAATAAAGAAATATCAACGATGTAATCGGCCGACAGACAGCCGGTCGACGCTCGATCGCTTACGTCTGCTTTCGCGCATTTTCAAGGTTGGTCATCAGCTGATAGCGTTGGCTGTACGGAGGGGCTGCAGTTTGGGAGTTTTTGCTTAAAAGATGCCTTAATGTATCTCGTAATGCTCACCTCAAGCTCGATATCATAAGAAGCTCGCTGTTTTTGCGAGTGACAGAACACCGACACCAAATTTGCGGCTTCTTGTACAGCGTAGACGTAGCTTGCATCGCTGAGTTTATTCTCTTTGCGAAGTGTTGAGGAACGAAAGCAGCTTTCCACGTTAGAAATTGGCTCGATTCCTTGCCGTAAGACAATTCCACGAAAGGAATTCATACCGCCGGCTAACGTTTGCACGTGGGACAAATTGGAATGAGCAAGTTTGTACTACCCAATACCGATAAACAAATCGTACACACACAGCGAAAAAGTACACCCCTGGACGTGTAAACCGTTGTCCCAGGGCGGACTCCCCAAATGGTGCTCGTTTTACACGCGAGGCTCGGTGTATTTCGTTTGCACCCGAGGTCTCGTGTAAAATGAACATCTTTGAACGTGTACTTCGTTCTGCGATCACACGTCTAGGGGTGTTTTTTTACAATGGCGGCCGTTTGACGCAAGACGGGTTCTACGAGCGAGGCCCAGCGCTTTACACGGCTTTTCGCCGCAGCGAAAGCGTAGTTTGCACGTGTTCGTTCGTAATCGTCCATACGTGCTGAACTACCGCAAGCATTCACCCCCAAGCGCCGATGCCGTATCCATTACGGCGATTACGCGACAGTGGGAGCGACCATCGACTGCATCCAGCAGCGTGCTTCCCCATCGAGCAGGTCTCGTTCGCGTGGCGGTTCAGCCGATCGCCGAGGCCTCAAGCCGGTTGCATTGTCACCGACGCCGGGTAATTTCCACAGCAGTTATCTTTTCGCGACCACAGACATGAACTTTATTGAAAAAGCCCGTTTGCCGCGAGCGACGACGAATAGCTCCGACACCGACCCTACCCGACCGGCGTTACCGACGTCCCGCTCACCTCTTTACCGCGAGCAAAGTTGTACGCGACGTTTCGACGTATCCCCTCATATCTCGTGCGTACGCAAATTTTGCGGCTTTCCGGGTACGCATCGACTACCGAAACGGCCAGCGAACGAAGACGAACTGAACACCGACGCTATGCGCCATTTAAACACGCGGTTACTTTTCTACTAGACTGTAGCTATGTGGTGTGGTTCCTTACACATAAATGGACTACGTACAAACAAAGCTAAAATAAAATTGGGCGGCTGCTTGCGCCACCTAGTGAGTATGCGGAAAACTACAAAAATGAAGGACATTTCGGCATTTGAGGAAGTGACCATACCTCGGCAAACCTCACTCATGAGGGCCCTCACTCACCCTCACTCACCCTCATCTTCACAGGTGAGGTGAGGGTGAGTGAGTTTCTGAACCAGGAAAATTCATGAGTGTGAGGGTGAGTGAGTGCCGTGAGGGTGAGTGAGGGCCGTGAGGGCCGTGAGGGCGGTGAGGGCTGTGAGGGCCGTGAGGGCGGTGAGGGCGGTGAGGGCCGTGAGGGCGGTGATGCCCGTGAGGGCCGTGAGGGCCGTGAAAGCCGTGAGGGTGGTGAGGGCCGTGAGGGCCATGCAACTCGGAGCAATTCGAATGCGTTTGAAGCGGCTGCATCCAATCAGGGACGCAAAATTTTCACGTGATACTTCGTGCCAGTGATAATGACACCGAAAGACTTGGCTGGTTTGAAATCGATCGTTTTTTTGGAAATAAACTATTTCAGAAAGGTGCATTAGTATTCTTAACGAGATTTAAATGCATAAAAACACGTTTATAACGCGTTATTGTGTCTAAATAGTGCAAGAAAAATAAAATTTTATGATGACGATGGCAAATTGCAGCAATTCGTTGCTGCGTGTGATCGCGGGCGGCCTGTGTTGCTGGTGTTGCGACGTAAAGTTTCTGGGCGAAATTGCCCCATCTGAAGCTGGCCTGAGTGGCGTGAGGGCCATCAGTGCGTGAGGGGCGTGAGGGGTGTGAGGGCCGCAAGGGCGGTGAGGCGCGTGAGGGCGGTGAGTGGCGTGAGGGCGGTGAGTGGCGTGAGGGCGGTGAGTGGCGTGAGGGCCGTGAGGGCGGTGAGGGCCGTGAGGGCGGTGAGTGGCGTGAGGGCTATGAGTGCGTGAGGGCCGTGAGGGCGGTGAGGGCCGTGAGGGCGGTGAGGGCGGTGAGTGGCGTGAGGGCTATGAGTGCGTGAGGGCCGTGAGGGCGGTGAGGGCCGTGAGGGCGGTGAGGGCCGTGAGGGCGGTGAGTGGCGTGAGGGCCATGAGTGAGTGAGGGGCGTGAGGGCCGTGAGGGCGGTGAGGGCCGTGAGGGCGGTGAGTGCGTGAGGGCCGTGAGGTTCAGTGAGGGTGAGTGAAGGGCTGAAGGTGAGTGTGACTGTGAGGGTGAGGGTGAGTGAGGGGCTTAGGTAAGTGCGGCTGTGAGGGTGAGGGTGAGTGAGGGCGACCTAAAATGCCGACTTCTGGAAGTGACACGCGCGAACACGTACGGCAGCATACCAACACATACATCACAGCACATACCACAAGATCAACATACAAGCATCTACATACACAAACAACGAACAGAGGCACTGACAACCCGACACTCCTACTCAATTGTACTAAAACCCGCTCGGTATATATAGCAGACTTTTTGTTTCAGCCGAAGGTCCGGTGACACCCCCTGTATTTTATATGAACGTAACGATATTACACAATTATTACTTATATAGTACGGCGACATAAATATAATTTGGGAAGGTACACATTTCTCTTAGTCTAGATTATAGCTAAAAGACACCCTATATTTTAAAAAAAATGTTTCGAGCTAGCCAAAATGTAGCAAAATCTGGTTTCGTTTTCGGAAGTTCGAGCGCTCAAGGCTGGAATGCGCTAGCGAAGTGTGTGCTTGCTTCTGTCAAACTATAATCCATTGCATGACGCTCTCAAAGCTGCTGGCTGCAGCCCCCGTCTTGGTTTAGGGTTTGATTTACACGCGCTCCCGTGGAAATGAAATTATGCGCGCTCGAGTCGAGATTATTGACAGCGTGAAGTATAAACCGAATGTAAACGATTTTGCGAGCGACGAGAACAGCGACGGCGACCCGCTTCGCTGACGCTCGGTCACTCGCGCGACGACGCAAGCCGCATGAAAGCGGAACGATGTTTTCTAGAAATCCAAAAACCGAGTGACGCGACGAGCGATAGTAAGAAATCTTCGTAATACGTCGCTGACTTGTCGCTGTCGCCGTCGCTCGCTAAATCGCTTTATGCAGTTCAGCCTTTATACTCACGCTAGTGCCGACCTGCATTACCCGCTGAGCCCAAGCAAGCGATAAGGATATTCAAATATGTCACAACAGTGGCGTGCATTCGCTAAGAAAACATATATCTCAAATTCCTGCAGTTTGACGTCGGGATCCGTTACTTGTTCTGCTGTCACCTTGGCGAAACGGTCACTAAAGAGAAACTAGTCAGTTTGTTTTATCAGAAATTATAAAAACCTTATCTAGCCACTGTTATGCACAAAAGCACTCTGGAATTTCATATAAATAGTTTAGAATAAACTGAACACAATCGGTAACTTAATTTTCCAAGCATAATAATAAAAAAAAAATCTTAGAAAACAATGTATTTTTAAGGTGTTTCAAATTAAAAAAAACTGAAAAAGGAGCCTTATTTCAGCTGCACTATCACGTAAATACTTTGGGAAAAAAATATCTATTGAGAAGTAGGTTTTGCAATCTCTAATTTGCTTCTTTCAACTTTCCAGTTACTTTATGCGTACTTGCAGATTGTATCCTGACAAATCTAGACAAAATTGTATAAAAAGTAACAGTCTATATAAAATTTATAGCTTAATTAAATTCACATTTGTTTGATAATGTTCAATCTTAAATGTGAGTTTTAAATTTCACATCTATTATTACAATGATTGAATTACATGCTGCTTGATGCATGCTGTGCTGCCCCCCCCCCCCCCCTTCCCCCCTTTTTAAATATATATATCCTGTATATTTGCTGGTTAGTTGTAAACCTCTTAATGTCGTGTTATTTGTTTGTTGTTGTAGGTGTGTGAATGCATATGTTGTACCCCACTCCTACTTGGGCCTTCAATGGCCAGTAGTATCCTCTAAATAAAATTAAAAAAACAAGTGAGCAGTAAAAATCTGGAAGACAAAAGTAAACACAGAGCCATGCAAAAAGGCATTCAGTATATGAAACAGATACAGATATGGGCCTCAGGCGGTCCATCGGTTCAGCCTCCACACCGCCTAAAGACGGCAGTGTTGCAATATTACGAACCAGCGCACAGGTAGACAGTTACCAAAAATCCAAACACAAAAAACTCACATCAGCGCTGTGAGAGTGTATATTTTTGTGTATTTGGATTTTGAGTAACTGGTCTACCTGTGCGCTGGTTCGTAATTATGCCGTACCAACTCGCCCAATCTGCCGTATTAATAGTGTTGCAAAATACTTAGATCAACTATGATGCTAATGACTGCAGTGTATAAAAGCAAGCTACTCGTCGGAACGAGCTTGACGGTACGAGAATAAAGAGAATGTTTTCACAGTTAAACTCAGAGTCTGTTGCACCGTCTCTTCCGTCCTCAAGATCGAAAGTGCTACAGATTGGTGACCTGGACATGATGATTGACTCCGAGCACCTGCTATCCAGGGGAATGTTCTTCGTGGCCAAGGGCACGGCAATGGCTCTGCCTTTTCGGACGAAAATGCAGTAGGCACATATTCAACTTTCTCAGCCTCCACATCTGCAGCGCCTCCGCAACCACCTCTGCTCTGTCGCATCTAGCACCGGCATCTCCCAGCAATGGGCTGCGACCACCTTGCTTGCCCCACCGGCTTGGCAAGTGAATATTCATCGACATCTTCACACTGTTCACAAGGCATGTTGCTAGCCGACCAGGGTCTCCTCATCGTTGCCATGTCAGGCATTCGCTCTCAGTTCGGTTCCTCATCTTAGGGGATGTTGCATCGGCCCCGCAGTCGGCCGGCATCCCCCTTTCAGTCCGAGGCTGTACACTCCAAACTGATCGAGCCGGACTGAAAGCACGACAGGGTCGATTTCCCCCGTCTGCTGCCTCATTTCCTGACCTCGGCGTCAACTACCCTGCACGGCTTCCAAAAGCTCTCTTTCCTGCTCTCTAGTATGTCATCCTGCTTGCGGTACATGTCAACAGCAACGACACCTCTCTGGAGCCGCAATCACTTCAACAAAATCGTGCCATTCCTCACAGTGCAGAGCTGAGGGCGATAGCTCTGCGGCAGTCTATCGGTTCAGCCTTGGCATCGCCAAAGATGACAGTGCTACTCATACTCGTCACCACGAGCTCAACGACATGAGAATAAACAGAATGTTTTTATTGCTCGGAGTCGGTCGCAGCATCTTTTCCGTCCACAACATCGTATACTCTATAGGTAGTAAGCAAGAGACACACTTCAGATGAAAAGAACAAATGCTCAGATCACACATGCCGCGGGTGTCCAAAATTATCCATCATGTTGAATATTGTTTTGGTTTTTTTAATTCTAACAGAAGACAAACATCATTATCGCGCAATCAAAATGAATACTTACGAAACACCTAAGTCGCAGTGTAAGTGCTCATCGCTGAGCTGCGGCTGTGGCATATATGTATTTATTTAAAAGTGCACCGATGATAAAACCTTCAGGTTTGGCAACAATACCGAGATTACAACGGTTGTTGTCCATTATAAAATACAAAAGAAATAAAAAATACCGGAAACAATGCAAGGTACAAATCTGCACAACAGGCTTCCGAATTCAACTACTTCGTCGTACTGGAGTTTGTTACAGTAATAACAGCTTTGGATGGGCTGTGAGGACAGCATTCACACTGAACTGGGTGCCTTGGTGACTATCACCAGTGTTGAGGAGTTGCCACTCCAGAGTTGGAACGATTCCGCACTTCCACAACCCTGGAATCGAATGCAAATAAAATGGTGGCAGCACTGGAATGGAATGGGAATGAAATTAGTAGTTACATTTGGCCCAGAATAGAGTAGGAATGGAATAGGCTTTGTTCTAATGCGAGCTGCTTAGATGCCGTCAAAGGGGCTTTCGAAACGGCATTATTGCACTTAGGTAACTGACGGTTTAGTTATCTGACTGCTTATGTTCTTTCGAGGATGAAAGTGGCAACCCCAGTGAAGCAACCCAAACTGTAGACTTGTAGGCTGACAAGGGCAATTTACTCGATCTTAATCCAGGGTAAGGGTTTTGCACCTCAGCGTTCCAAAAACTACCCGTGCCCAGCACTTTTCAATCTGTGTTGTCACGTGACACGACCCACCGGAGTAACTCGGATCTATTTGGGTAAGATTTGGAACACAGCCAAAGTGTCGTTCCTGGTGCTGCGAGATGCAACCATAAGGCTGTTGGGACCATGTGTGATTACAGCACCAGTTGCAGGCCACCAGGCAGGGACAATGTCACACCGCCCGCACTTCGTTAATACAAGTGACTCCTCACTTATTATGTATCTCGTAAAAGTGGAGGACATATACGGTTCTTTTGTGGAAAAGATGGGCGACTTAGTTTTCTTCTCTGTTACGAGGCTTTTACACCTGGTGGTGCGATCAATATCTGCAGTGCCCCCACACCAATTGCCACTAGTGCTATGTGCGACCAAAGCTCAACTTAGTAAAATCAATGATTGCGGGTAGGGTTTTGAATTTTGCAGTTGTCTACGCATTTCACAACGCCAGCTTTACGCCGACGTTATTTTCCGGTAACTTAGTACTAGCTGTCAAGTGCCATTTTCACAATTGGGAGGGATTGAGAGGAATGGAATGCAGCAGTTCAGCCATTCCAGGAGTGGGGATGGGCCCAGTTTTTCCTTTCCAGGAGTTCAAAGGAATGGAATTAGTATTAGAAAATTCCAATTCTCTGCCATGGAGTTGGGTGGAATGGGGAATCTTTTGTTTGTTTGCACACCTAGAATGTTTGAGATGACTCGAGAATCTTGTTTGTTCGAGCTCGGAACCTTCTAGATACCTACGGGCTTACAAAAAGAGCTTCGCATGGCTGCTCGAGTCAGTCGTCCTTTTGTCGCTGTCAAAGTATGTGCGGTCTTTGTTACTTTATGTTTCTCGGCACAAGTTCGCTGCATTTAACATTGATCTGAAGTTTTATTAATCAAGTTTGTTTTTGTTCATGACATATTGGTGGATGTGCAGGGTAACGCAGTCTATGCCCATAAAGCGTACCATCTGTGAACACGATAACTCTGAAGACGACGATTGTGAAGGCGACGTCCTTGAAATCATCCGAGGACGACTCCAACTCTGACACCAACGACCTCAACTATGGCCTCAAAAGCGACCCGGACAATGAACTTGACAAAGCCCCTGGCTACCACACTTAGACGAAAACATCATGACGACTTCTACGCTGATGATGAAACGGACGACAACTCCAAAGACCAAACCCGGCTACAATGTCAACAACCAACCTGACAACGGCCTCGATGACAAACAGTCTTCAACCGTGGTGACGAGACTGATGACGACACTGATGATGACCCAGGCGAAGACTCAAACAATTTCATGGAAGACGATCCCGACTACGGCTTTGACAGTTATCCAAGGACAATCCGGACGATGACTTTAAAGGGCAACTCCGGCCAAAACTCGAAATTAAAGAAATTACTGGTATCGCTGCAGTGACACAAAATACGACCCCAGCCAAAATATTACGTCCGTGGGATGCCGCATTCTCAACTAATGCCGATAATAAAAATGTGACCCGCAGCGAGCCGCTGCACCTTAGCGGTCGGCTAGCGGGTTGCCGATCACTAAAGCAACATTGGGCCGTGACGTCAGTATCGTTCTTTTTTTCCTCCAAGCGTTACGCGGAGTGCGCTTCTTTGAGCCGCTACCACCGCTACTTGGACTTGTGATTGTCATGTTTAGCCACTGCTTTTATCTGTAGCCCGTGTAGCTTCGGTATAGCCTTTTGTTTATTTGCTTGTGAGGACTCAAAGACTGGTTTTAGCGAGCAACTCGTAGCGCCCAAGACTGCCCAGCTGTTCCTTGAAGGATGCCGAGTAGAACTTGTAGTGCTGTGGGCTGCTCAAACAACCCGCTGCACGACCCGGAGGTGCTTTTTCACAAGTTTCCAACGTACCAGAAATTGAAGAAGGTGTGGGTAAACGCTGTTCGACGAGTGGACTTTGGCTTTTACGCGCCCAAGGAAAAAAGAATGCAAAAACAGACATGTACAGCCCTAACGCAGCAGCCCGTGCCGGAAAACCTCAAAGCTTCGTGTCTGTTACTGACTCGCAGCGCGAAAGCGAGAGGGCCCCCAGTACTGTACTTCACTGGCAGCGCGTCGTAGAGCAATGCCGCTCCATCCACGGAGCCCCGATGACAATTTAGGCCTAGCGACAGAGTACGGAAGACTGCACACACGGCGACAGCCGCTGAGTACGGTACTGACCGAGTTCACTCGTTTTCCAGTCGCTACCTTTTGGGTATACTAGCGACAAGTACGGCATGGCACACGCACGGCAGCAGCGGCCGCCGAGTACGGCACTGTACGAGTTTACGGGTTTTCCAGTCACTAGCTTTTGGGTATACGCACTAACTCTTCCTACATGTGCTGTATAACTACCACATATACAGAATTAAAATAAAATCAGCTTACCTCCTACCTTTAGACGGCTAGCGCAACAGAAGTAGCTGCTGATCAACCTGCATACTCGTTGAACGAGAACGATCCTGACGTCACGTTCACATAGCGGCCGATTTCTAGTGCTGACAGGGCCTCGAGCGGCTAGTTTCGGTTTTGTTGGCCGTGCCCCAAACAAAACTTTGAGGCGTCCATATCTTTAAAACTACGCACAATAACGAGGAAAAAATTACACCTTGCAATTCAGGGATGCTGACTGCACTAGAAACAGTCATAATCCCAAAATTGAAAGTATGGTCCGGAGTTGCCCTTTAACGACAACCACGACTACAAACTTGACGGCGACCTTGATGATGAACCCGATGACAATACCTACGGCAAGTGAGGTATCTGTCACGAAGACGAACAGGACGACGACGCCTGGTATGTCACTCAACGAACGGAGGAAGTTTACCAGCTTGGTCGCATTTTGATGCAAGCCACAACTTTCTGACGATGACTGCTACAATCTGTCACCACGACGCCCAGTTTCAGCCTGGCTACCCACTGTGAATCTAAACACCAACTCATCGTCGCAGCAAGGAACTGTTAAAGTGGTGCTTCGACCTCAAGGTTATTCGCTACATGAGACCCAAGTTGCAAGTCGTTGGCCAATGGGGCATCAACATTGTCACGCTGCCCTCTGCGACCCGTAGGCGATTCACGTCTTCCGACTCAACTGAACTAGGTATGCTCGGTAGGACTGTGAAAATCTGCTATTTACGAGACTCTATTTTGACCTAGTCTTGTTTAAGCTGTTAATTTAATTTTGTGTTGCATAAAGACGATGAGTCTTTCACAAGAGGGGAGTAATGCCACGTGCAAATAGCCGAGTCAGCAGCGTGATCGACTCACATGCCGCTGACCCCGCCAGCGCATGTCCTTCTTTCTATTGTTTGCGTGACTGGAATGATGAGACGACTCTAAATTTTTTTTGTTTGAGCTCAGAAACTTCTAGATACCCACGCGCTTACAAAAGTACCTTCGCTTGGCTGCGTGAGGCAGTTGTCGTTTCGACACCATCAAAAGTCTTTGTTAATTTATGTTTCTCAGCACAAGTTCGGCGCATTACACACTGATTTTAAGTTTAATAAAGAAGTATGTTTTTATTCGTGACTATATTTAGATGAATTTTGATAATTCAATCTTCTGATATTTCAAACTAAAGTGTGTGGCTTCCAGGGCCCGTTTGCTGAAGCGCTAACCGCGGCTAAAGTTAACCGCAGTACCTAGGAGAGGGATTTTGAAATCACGTGACTGGCTCGGCAGGAATGCAGGGAAACATGGCGGTGCCCCGGTGAGTGAGCGCCGCTCGCTTTGAAACTAATATGTCGTTGTAGCTGCAATATTGGGCGCGTTAGTCAGCAATGAATGGTGCCAGAGGCTTTCGCTTTGCCTTACCTCATTTAAATCGCAAAGCATGAGCATATGACCTCGCCGCATTTTTTAGATAGTCTTTCGATTCTGACCATTCCTAAGCCTAAATGAACGCGATAAATGTTAGCATGGCAATGTCTTTGGAAAGTGGATTGCCTTGACTCAATCGGCCGGGTGTTAATAGCACACAAAAGCAGACAGCGTCCCAATAGACCATATTAGACCTTTCTCTAAATTTCCCAAGCACCGAGGTGCATGCTACAAGTGTAGTTACACGCGTTGCACGTGCTGGCGTCTGAAGTAGTAACTGTTCTAAAGCAAAAAGTCTAAAACAAATTTTGTCTTGCACGTGCGTTGGTCAAATATTTATTATGATTATTTACTTCGAATCTTTTACAAGAGGAAGGCCAGTGCGCGCAGACCGCAGAATTATACTTCCAGCGTTCTTCTCGATGCTTGGGTAATTTAGAAAAAGGTCTATAGGGATGCTGTTTGCTTTTGTGTGCAATCAATACCCGACCGATAGAGTCAAGACAATCCGCTTTCCAAAGATGTTGCTAAGCCAACAATTACCACATTCATTTAGGCTTAGGAATGGCCAGAGTCGAAAGACTATCTAAAAAATGCGGCAAGAGCCTTGCTCATGCTTTGTGATGAAGTGAGGTAAGGCAAAGTGAAAGCCTCCTGCACCATTCGTTGCTGACTAACGCGCCCGGTATCGCAGCTACAACGACATATTAGTTCCAAAGCTTGCGGCGCTCACTCACCGGGGCACCGCCACGCTTCCCCGCATCCCTACCGAGCCAGTCACGTGATTTGAAAATCCCTCTCCTAGGTACTGCGGCTAACTTCAGCCACGGTTAGCGCTTCGAGCAAACGGGCCCTGGAGTTTGAAATAATGAGAGTCGACTGTAAAACACCATTTTTGCTACCCCAAGTAGCAATTTATTTTAGTGTAATTTCTGGAATCTTTTATTCAGACCGAACACTTCTTTTTCAATAAGCTTGTCGGCATAAAATTTAGACTATTTTTTATAGCCTAAACGTAGCAAGCGTTCAAAACAAATACAACCTAGTGCATCAGATACACAGAAAACACAATATTAGCAAATGCTACTTTTATTGAACACATCTGGAGTTTCTGTTGGATACATACAGCGCTGTGAAGAAGTACACCATTCTTATATGAAAATAAGCTTCCCACCAGTGAAATTTCTCAAGTTGGACAGCCTTGTTGTAAGTCAGGCACGTTAAAGAGAACCCTGCCCAAGTTTTCATAGACACTCTTACAAAGTTGTTTCATCCGTACAATAGCGACTTCAAGGTATATGTGTAGAAACTTCCCAAAGTGCAAACATTATGTGAAGAAACTGCATTTCAAAGTTGACGTCCTCGCAACCCCCCCTATCGGTAGCTGCTCTACCGGCAACAATGAAAAGAACTATAGAAAGACCGCCGAGGCCACATAACGTAAGACATGGTGTCCAAGATTCGCCATGGACAGCATGGTTGGTAGTTGGACTTGTTTGTGCTCACTCTTTTACCCAGTCTGTCGATTGACAGCTATTTAGAGTGCATGATAGGAACTATTTGTGCTGTAGACATAAAAACATGTACATGTTGCCCCCCCCCCTTTGAATCTGGCAGGCGAGACCACTCGAAAATGTTTGAGAGTAGCTGTGTAGAACTGACATGTTCTAACATTCTGATGACACAATTATTCATATTAAAAGGTATGCTTAACCGAAATTCGAAGCTTGCAAAACAACACTGGGGCGGTAGGCGGGACGCTGCAAAACCCCCAAAACATCACACATAGAGCATTATTTCTAACGGATGGCCGTATTTTTGGAAACATGTGGGATTCAACAAGGCCGACGAGACATGTGATGTCGCGATTCTCATTCCCTCTCCTCTAGGCTTCATCCCCTTAAGCAGGAGAACCGAAGCGGGAATGAGAGAAGCGAGGCCGCTTCCCCTCATTCTAAAGTGTACCAGGAGAAGTATGATGTCACATTTCTTGTTTGATTGTGCCCTTTCCTTTCCAAGAATACGGCCATCCGTTTGAGATATTAATGTATGAGTGATGTTCCGGAGTTTGTAGAGCTCCCATTCAAAGCTTCCGCGGCCTTATTTTATGAAATCCAAATTTTGGTCCAGCATCCTTTTAAACAAGCTTTTTCAAATATTAGCATAATGAACATACAATTGGACAACTTGCTAACTCACAACAGCATCCTCCCGATGATGCCGTACAAAGGTTCTGTCACACGCACCAACCGAGGGGATTGCTGCAAGTCCATCCACCCTCAACTTTTAGTCACCTTTGAGACTGAAGAACTGCTGTATGAGGCCCGTCCAGCCACTGCGCACACAAAGAGAAACACGGGAAATAACACTCAGTGACGAGCAAAGTCTCTGGGCGGAAAGCCCTCCATGACAAATGAGCACTGTTGGGTTACGGCAACGGCGTAATACACAGGTTCTGCTTCTTGGATGCCTTCACCGCTGCGGTGGGTGGTCGCAGCTAGTCGTAGCAGATAGTGTCACGTTTGTTGCTCGTACCAAAACACAAAAGCCGTGTAGTATTCTTGTTGCCGAAGTTCATAAGCCTACGTTCCCGGTCTACACACACTACACAAAGCCAGCCACGAGCAAAGCTAGCTAACCCCGTTTCTGCTTCGGTGACAAGCCGCCAGGGCGGTGACACCGCCGCTGAAACTTCTGCCTCGGCTCTTCAAACCAGGGCCCCTCAGTGCACAAGCATGACACTTGCTAGGCTGCTCTGCCTGTACCAAGTGACACGCGCCCGCATGTTCCCTCTCATAATTCTTCTGACTGTACGTGCCCCGTATTGTACACGGCCATACTGTGCACATGGCGAAAGTTCCCTTTTGAAAGTGCTCCACGGTCGGCTTACAATGCTGCGAACACATAGCACATGACCACTATAGGTGACGACACTTGGGACACTTGCCATCCGTCGTTGTGGCGCAAAGTCGCTTTCTCAGTCGTCCTCACAAGGGGCAAGGAAAGGCAGGCACTGCATAAAAAATCAATACATATTATAACACTGGCTGTGGCAAACTAGTTTCAAAGATGATACAGTCATGTCTTCTTAATATGGACACCTCCGTACTATAAAAAGATTTTTTTTCTATAATGTAAGGTGTTTATATGAGAAAATTAAATTTAAAACAAAAATTGGATAACAAGCATAACCAAACAAACAGTTTCTTCAGCTAAAAGATAATGAGATGTGAGTTTGCTCTATCGCTTTAGAGCCGTTTAACATGTAGCACTACTGTCGTTTACAAGAACAGATACCCAGGCTGTAAAGTGCTGATCGGCTGAATAGCAAAAGATGTTGCACTGTATGCACAAGCCGGATGTAATTGACACTTAGCTGCCGGCAGCTAGGATCCTATAATCTTATGATCGCAGACGGGAATTACATCTGGTGCCTACGGCTGGAATAATGTCTCGCTTCGTAATAGAAAAAGCACAAAAAAAACACAGGATGGAGAAACCGGGTGTCACAAATTCGGGCTTCTCTTCATTTTTTTAAATACTTTTATGATCTTTTTTTTGGACCACTTTAAGTGTTGGTACGGTCAAAAAGGGGGAGTGTGGTGCCACTTTTAATCTCAGTTCGTCCCGTCGTAGTTCCTTTCTAAGTCCCCAACGAATTTGCTCGTTTGCGGAATGGGTTTTTGTTAACGGGCGACGTAGATCATCCCAGGTCACAGTTTGTGGCTTTGACCTCGCGGACGGAGGGGTGCGTATGCTGGCTCGCGTATGGTGCCGATTTGACATGCAGGGGCGCCGCCGGGATACAAAGATGTTTACGCTGGCTAGCACGCTTTTTGAAGGCGGCGGCTTTGCTCAGTCTGCCGCCTGTCGTGTTCTATGTATCGGCGATAATTGATGTTTTTGGACTCGTACGGGGGAATGGATGGGCACATATGTTTGGTTGTCTGAAAAATGTAATAAATTTTGCCATTTGGGTCGTTGCTGTGTAGCTTTGTTTTTCTTGAAAGTTGACTGACCCGAAAGGCGGGGAAACGGGAGGTTGGTCGGTAGACGAGCCTATAAAAGGGGGTTCGGGAACAAAGAAGGTAGTCCAACCCCAGAGCTGGCCGGGTCGCTACTCAACGTGGTTACTCCCTGCAGATGAGTCTTGGAACGTGTAATTTTTGGCTTCTGCCCTGCCTGTCGGACAAGTGTTTGAGTTTGTTGTGCTGAAGCGTGTGTGGCTGTGTGGTGCGCGGTGTCGACCTCATCAAGCCTCTAATTGGACCGCTGGACTTCGAGACGCCGTTCTTCGGCCGACAACTCCAGACTACGGACTGCTCTGGACTCGGCACCTACCGGAAAGCTAAGCCTGGTTTTCTAGGACTTGTCTACTGCATTCTCTGGCTCTGAAGTACGAATTGTTGAATGTTGGGAAGATTTTTACACAGTGCTACTTTCTGTCGCGACTGTTTTGGGGGATTATCCCATGTGTGTAGCGGTAACGTTCGAGCTCCATCTCGGTTTGCTCTCGTTGTTAGTGTAGGGTTTTCGTCACTGTTTTGTTGGCTTATTCCGGTTTTATGAGCGTCGAGTCTTTTTAGTATTAGTTTCTGGCTCGCAGGGCTCCATAGCTTTGAGCTGGAGTGTGGTTTGTGTTGAGTGCTCTATTGCCGTGTACAGCTTAGTTTTTCACTTTATTAAATCTAATCTTTTGTTTGCTTATCCTCCCTGTGTCATCATCTTTCTCTACTGATTATACACCAGGCGTGGACCTAGCGCTAGTCAATGGTCGAACTTAGCTCTCTTGTTCTTTTCCCGTAATTTCTCGTTTATTCTCAGGGTGGATCATTGAATTATTTTTATTAATTTGAACCCCACTCCGTGACACCGAAACAGATGGGAAAGCACCACAATGTATTAAACTCGTCGAACATTAAATGTTCTTGAATTATACCTCACCCATGCTTGCTACGTGATGAAGCCCAAAGGTTAGTTCAATGCCAATCAATATTAAATGTCTTTAGATGGGCACCTGCTGCCCGATCATGGCCTTTATTGCAAAGCACTGTTCACACATTTGCGAGTCCTGCAGTGCCTTGTGGAATGGTGGGCGATACTTGCCGTTCCGCAAGGCACTGCAAGACAGATCAGGCTCAACTTTTGAATGTCGACGTGCTTACGGAATGCTGCAGCAAACCAATCATTCGCCGAGGGAAAAAGAAAGGAAGCTGCATGCCTCCGTGTGCTCATTGCCAGTGTTTTCTGCTCTGCTATGTACCCTGCTTGTGTGCTGTGATTTGCAAGCCAGCGCGGGATATATTTCATGATTTGTTTGTCTGTTCAGCTGTGTGAGGTTGTGATTGAAACAACCAAGAAGTATAGACCGCCATTCTTTTCATCAAGCTAAGGCTTCGCTCATCCGAACCGGGGACGATGACTGCTGTTGTTTACACGATTTTCGACAGCTATGTGGAGTGGCTTTGTGTTTAAAATTGCAATCCCAAGTGCAAAAAGAAGTTACCGCAGACTATATTGTTAAAGGTTGATTTCAACTGGCAGGCTCTGGCTACAACCACCTTAATATTCATTCAACATTGTTTGCATTTCTACTTACCCGTGATCGCTTCATTTGCCAAACACGTTAGTGGCCGGTCACCTTACCAATGAAACTAATGTGCTGGTGTCTCCGGCGAAGAATTCCCTCAGGGCTACATGCAATGCACAACCCAGTTTGTAGCCCGTTGTGACTGAAAGCTTTCACACTGGGGAAACGTTGTTGTCACAAACGCAGTCAAAGAATGCGATAGGATTGAGGGAACAGGGGGATTGTCCAAGTTGACTGACTGCATGAGCATATGTTTCTATCGCCACCGTGTTTCCTCCACGCAGGCGACGGAGAAAACGATATAGAGACTCCTCGCGCTTGCCAATGCCAAGTTTCTGTAAAACGTCGAAATACGAGACACCCAGCAGCGAAGTGTCGATATTGCCGGAGAGAGCGGCGGGACAACGATCAGCGCAGGATCGCGGCTTCGCCACTCTTATGCGACGGTGTCTTCGGTTTCCGCTCTCTGCAGCTTCCACCGGGACGCTAGCCGTGCCTAATTGTGCTAGCTTTGAGCACCACAGTTCATAGGGTTCACAGCGCCCGAGCGAAAGCTCGCGCAAAAGAACCGGCGAGCAGTCGAGTCGTTTCCAATCGACGGGGTGGCTAAACGCCGGTTGTGTGAATCGGGCTTAACGCCTGAGCCGGCTTGCTCAAAGCAAATCTAAAGTTCTTGAATGTCATGTAATAAAAATCTGAGACGTGCTACATTCTATACAAACTTGATAAAAAAAAAATCAAACACTCACCTTCGGCTGCTACGTCCGCCGTACCGCTTCAAGGCAGAAGCAACATGGCGCTCGACGTTTTGGGGTGTTGGGCTGGGGTGTTTTCAGTGTTGCTTACACGCCTAGTCGTGTAAACCGAAACCGAAACACCAATTTCTACTACCCCAAGTAATTTTTTGACGATTTATCACTAGCAGAGCGTGTAAAAATATGCTAACGAGTGAAAATGGGGTGTAAACAGGCGAAATATTACATTTTCGCTAACAGTGTAGGGGGCGTTGCCAGCCGGTTTTTCTGCAGCGCCTCCTGGGCAAAGCAGGAGGCCTATTGAGAAGTCCTCAACTAGATCGATTCTGATAAACGTGAGCAGAGTGTTTATGCTCAGGTGAAACTCTATCTGATGGCGTGGTCAGCATACTTTATGAATCATTCAAGTAGAGGGTTTCCGGCCGATGCCATCTTCAGTGTTTGTGCAAATGGCGCGTTCTTTGCTCACTTTCTAAAGCCACGAATGTGGCTTCAGAAAGCGTGTTGGACTTTGGAGATCGCACGCTGCGTTGTTGATTTGTAAACATTGAAATCATGAATAGATTCCTATAATTGTTTCCGCTTGGTCAGAAAAATAAAGGCGAAATTGCGCTGCATTTCCAGTACAAGGCCCACGTATACTGTTTCCCTCTTCGTGAGATTTAACAGGTAGTAGGCATTTTGCTAAATTATTGGATCCTAAGGAAGCATGCTGATATGGCAGTTACACGTGCTGCACATGCGCGTCTGTGGAAGTGCTATTTTAAATTTAGGCACATGAATATAAAATATCACTGTGCGATTTATTTTAAACCTAAAATCAATCACATTTTCCCGTGTATTTGTTATCGCTTCTTGTTAGTCATTTAGTTCGAATCTTTACTACATACAAGGCGATCACACGCAGCGCGTATACCAAGGCCGTCCAGAACCTTGTGGCCCTAATAATTCAGTAGAATGCTTATTGAGAGGGGCGAGATATGAAACTTCAACATGCTACTAGTACTATTAAACGTTTTTAAATTGTTTGCGACACTCCAGGAACTTAGCAACTTTTCTTCCAGCTAATAAACGGCATCATTCCTACGACCGAAGCTTGCATAGCAGAGACTTCCACAGTTGCTGATTACACCGAGAGAATAACTGCCGTAAGTAAACCCCATTTATCGTTGTAGCTACTTTCATGGCATATACGCGTGGTTTCTTTTTGACTCGAGTGTAACATCTCAGACAAAATTGCTCAGAACGGCGGGTTCCTTTTTCCAGAGCAAATACTGCCTCCGAAGGCAGCACGATCTACCTTGGTAACAACGTGGGTTATATCGAGTAATTTGATAGCATGCTCTCCGATTGTTCATAAGGGTCAACTTATGGCTGGAAAGAGGGCATTAAAGTCGACGCCAGACAATGCGCCCCGAACCCATTGCAATTTCTTACCGCGGTTTCTTATCTTTTGGTTCCATTGCGGTTGATCTTATCTTTCGGACATTACGGATTATCTTCTCATACAAAGTTCGCAGGTTCTTAGCCGATGACGGGCATAACCAGAGAATGAACTCGATTTTTCGTCGTGATGTAGAAAGTTCACATGTTGTCCCCTAAGAAAGGTATGTAAGGGTTTCGTACTAAAACAAAGCAGTACAGTCGGCGTTAAACCTGTCTAAAGTTCCGGAATGGTGCGCTCCGGACTGCGCGTGCGACATCTGTCGGCGGACGCTGGGCCCGAGATAGAGCGCCTCTGAGCATGCGCCGCCATTGTGCAGCGCGCTGTATCAAGGTGCTCGGTGTGGCGGCCTACGCGCCGCTGACTCCGCATTATTGCGCGTTCTTCTCATAGGAATTGAGCCGCCGAACTCGCGCGCTTGCTTCCGTACTCGCGCGAAACAGCTCATGGTGCGCGCTTGAGGCTACGCATTTTTGTTTGTTTGCGTGTAATGCATCCTCAGCGCTACCAATTTAAGTGCTTGTTATATCTGCACTGTCGATAGATTGCTTTCACAATGAAAACACAACCGCGGCTTGTGATTCCACGGTAATGAATGTTGCTCGGACACTAAAATTAGTCCGTGCCTTAAAGCTTCCGTCTGCTGGCACAAGCAGCACCGAGCTCGGAATAACGGTACCAATTGAAATATTTGATGTGTGAAGGAATCTTCTGATATATAGCGTGTCGCAAGACATTTGGATTTTCATTCGAACATTTTTTATTCAGCTGTTTTTAATTTAGACAAAAAAATTGTAATAAACTTAAAAAAATAATTTCGAGAGAAATTAATTTTAATTTTTTTTTTTTATGCTGAAGCATGATGTGTCCCGTAGAATATGAGACCGCCTTGAGCGACTTTCAGGCTTGCCATCCTCCATGGAAGCAAGCGCGCGAGTTTAGCGGCTGAATTCCTATCACAACGAGCGACAATGCGGAGCTGGCGGCGCGTGCACTGTCACACCGAAGTTCGAACGCGTTGATTTCGCGGCCTGCTCGATCCCCGGCGGAGTCGGCAGAAGGATCAGCACAAACGTTGGCATCTGCTCAGCGCTGCACAATGGAGGCGCATGCATCTCAGAGGCGCGCCATCTTGGTCCCAGTGTCCGCCGGCAGATGTCGCACGTGCAGTCCGGAGCGCTCTAGACAGGTTTGATGTCCAGTAAACGTAGTACAAGAGCTGCTTTTCTGAGCCAACAGTCGTTTAGCGAGCAAAATGTTTAAATCTGCCTCAGCTCGTTGTCGTTAAAATAGTCTAGTAGTAGTCGTGCCAGCCAAGCGGTGTTAAAAATTTGTGGAGTCGTTTTAAAACAATGTTTGAAATTTTATCATCCACTTTCGCAGAAATATGTGACTAAATCTTCAACGCAATGCACGTGAAACACAAGTCATTGATATTCATTTCTTCAGCCTAGCCAATGAGAAAAGCGATAGATATGCTCAAATGACCGTGCAATCTCATTGTTGAAAATACAGGACGCCATTTCTCCCCTGAGACTATTGGACTATTAGTGAGCCCCCTTCTCACCAATAGTCCAATCCCTCCTCTCCCTTCTCATTGGCTAGTTTGATTTTAAGGTGGGCGCTTTGGTATTCACTGTGCATTGCAGGACAGAATACTTATACGAAATTACGGCTATAATAGGAAGTTTTTTTTTTATTTTTATTTCAGCTGAAAGCGTGTTTTCTAGAAAAAGAAGACGTCTTTGTGGTAATGTATGGTTTTATTAGAATTAGACATAAATAAAATATGCGTGATACAACTTTTCTTTACAAATTCAAATGCATCAAAAAGAATTGTTAGCGTGCCTAATATTGAGAAATAATAATAATAATAATAATAATAATAATAATAATAATAATAATAATAATAATAATAATAATAATAATAATAATAATAATAATAATAATAATAATAATAATAACAACAGACATGAAGTTACATCATAATTCGTGGCGGCGATAAAAAAAATAACTGCTTACGTAGCTTTTCTTCTTTTTTTTTTCCCTTCAGGCAGCTATAGTTTCTTAGACAAGCAGTGCTGAAAGCGCATTCATACCTTCTTTCGGGTTTACCTGTGTGTGTTATTGCCGGCCAATCTAATCAAACGCAAAAAATAAATAAAAAAGATTGCCATTACCTGTAACTTCTTGATTTAAGCCTTTGACTAGGCTCCTAAAAAGAAAAAGAAAGCAAGTTTGACTTTAAAAATTATATGGTGACTTAAGGACGCTGATTCCCGCAGGGATTCATTTGTATTTTCGGTCACCTACGATCAATGTGCAATGGTATAAATATGTGCACCTTAAGTTTATCGGGATTTTTTTTTTCTACGTCTGATGCCGGTGGCATTGTTTAACACTAAATTGCCCGCTCACAGTATCACGTCGTGCGATCTCTGTTCATACTATTAAGCTCACATTTTTTTGGGTGACTTTAAGAAAGAACTCCCTGCAAATCCGAGGAAACGTTGAAAATGAATGGAAGTGTAGAGGTTCTGACATATTTGCCCACAAATACAAGACAGTATTTTTTTTTTTTTTTTAGTGTTGCGTACATTTAACAAAGGAGTTTCTTTCACTTATACCCTCAGAAATCAAGCGAAATGACAGCCGAAGACAGGGAAAAGTTTGTGGAAGCTGGGGTAAGTGGTCAGACGTTAAACATCGTTAAAGCATTTGCACTCTTTTTTTTTCGGTTTGCTTCGCTATATAGGAAAACTAACTACTAACGCGCTTGCAGCCGAAAATTTTCAACATCGATTATTCCTGCGCAGAATCGGTTGAGCATGAGAACAGATGTTATCGAACCTGAAACGTAGGTTCTACCAACATCAATCCACGAAATAAAACCGAAAAAAATGAAACTATCATGATTGGAAAGAACAATTGAGAATACGTTTTTATAAAGAAATGACTAGCTGCAAATCTTATAGATTCAAAATCCTAGGCGATATGCTTTGTGGATTCATTTATAAGCTAAATAGTAAGCCCCGACACGCATTTTCCCCCCATAAACAGCTTGAATAGCAACGGGCAACCAGTTTGGGTAAATCAAAATAATGAACTGGACATAAAAAGAAAAAAAAAAAAGAAGGTAATTTAAGCACCGATAATATACTACCGCGTTCAAAATGAGCTTTTCCGCCCGTTTTTAAAAGCAGATATATCGTTCAAACTCGACTTTGAATGCGATGCTTGGTCTCAATTTTTCAATTCGTTGACATTTTTGGATAATGCAGCTTGTGGGAAAGGCGCAGCAAACTGCCAGATCAGGTGTTTTAGCTCATACTGTCTGGGGGTGCACGTCTTGTAGAGACGAGAGCCACTAAATAAGCTAGACTTCAGAGTAACCACACTTCAGTCATCTTAGTACTTAAAATCATGGTTCCCAGTTATCTGAAAGTTTAAGTGAAAATGCAGGAAACGGTTTTTCCATCCTCTAGAAATGTTAGAAAGGTTCGTGACAGAGCAAAACGATATCACCTGAGCTTCCTACCACCGTACCTAAAGCTGAGGAAGTCACATTTTCGGATTGTGACAATCGACAGATGTGTCTGCTGTGCTCTTAGCACCAAGATGGCGGAGCCCACTAGCAGATCGAGGAACGGAGTGTCGATACTCTATATGGGTATATAGCTCATTCAGTGGCTCCTGTAGAGACCAGTCTCCTAAATATTTTAAAACACACCATGACTTTTGTTTTTCTTCTTCTCTTCGCAGAAATGCGTCTACGACAAACTCTTTCACCAGGAATAGGTTTCAAACGAATAAAGCTACGTGAACTTGCTGTGACCCTGAAAAGGAACATCGCCTCAATATAATTGGTTTTGTCACGCGGTTTTGTCACGCGTTCCAAGCGAAGCCAACGTAGGTGATCTACAGGGAACAATATGTACATTTGTCGACTGAAATTCGACTTCATTAAGTTAGTCTGGGCAGCCGTATTGTGCTCGAGACGTGAGCGGGGGATCTGCGAGCGCTGACCTACGACTAATGATTTGACACCAAGATGGAGTCTACGGTGTGTAGGGCTGGTGAAGAGGGAGATAAAACAATTCGCGACTTTCACGATTAAACATAGGGTGCACTGGTTACTATCAAAATGGCTGTCATCTGGATGCACCGTCGTAAAACAGCTGCATAAATATGATGGGTCCGCGACGAGTATACGTAATTCTAATTTTTGAAATCTGAGTCTTACTTCACACTTCCACGTCAGGAAGGTGTTAAAAGAATACTACAACGAAATTTCGACGCTTATTTTATGGTCTATATGTGTTCAAAGGAGCAGTATCACGTCGGACACACTAATATCTTGTTGAAAAAGACACGAAAAGAAATTTTAAAACGAATTAAACGATTAGCAAAGAGCACCTGGTGGATGTCGCTAACGCCTCGTTTGTAATTCCCGTCAAGGAACCTTGACTGGTAGTGACGGTAACTGTCTCGCCTCCGGCCACGACGAGAGAAGAGGGGAAGGAGGAACTTCCCTCTTAACGAGAATCCCTTTTGTTTGACCGAGAAGTCACTATTGTCCCCCTACAAGATTATAGAAGATTAACCTGTCTCTCAAAATTCGTACAAAAGCCGCCACTTCGGTGGCTGGAACGATTAGGCCATCCTCTCGACGTCAGCCTCGCCGTAGCTTTGCTCGTCCCGAGACGAACTACGTCACGATTGCGTCGATTGCCACGTGCTCTAAGCTGGGCCTTCTTCGAGCGCTTGCCAGAGTGGGCCGTTTATAACAAAAAATACAGCCAACAGGCTCAAAATACAAACGTACGATTGTCACTTACGGATAATGTGGATCATATACAACCTATTTTTGAGCACGACGTATGTATTTCAAATTTTGTTGAAGTATCCCTTGAAGCATGTACCTTCATTCTGAAGCCTACCACCCAGCAGGGGCTATATGGAGCTTGATTCTTACACTGCGGTACCACCATCGCTAAAAGTTGCGCTCGAGCTATATTTGTGGTTGGGCATCTGGTGAGGCAAAAGAATCAAAATAATCTGGCGGGCTAGTTGGTTATACATACTAAATTACAAATAGCACTAGGACGAGGACAGACAAAGATGAGGAAGAAGTAGCGCATGTCCTGTCCACTTCTTCGTCTGTCCTTGTCCTAGCGCTATTTGTAATTTAGTAAAAAGTAAACGAAGGTCCGTAGTGGGCGGATCAAGTCTGGCGCGGAGCAAAAGGGTCTACACACGAACAAGATAAGAATTATAAAACAATAACAACAACAACAAAAAAACATGATCTTACTATTCCGATTATTTTCCAGTTTCCTTTTGGGATAAGTTCCCCCAAAAAACTTTCGGAAACAACAAGTGTCATTAATTTGAATATCTTATTACCGACGGGATGACAAAAAAGAAGACTGCAGGATTTTGCCGGGGGGCGCCAGTGGCGTGCAGCAGAATGGCATGGGCGCACGCTCCACATATCGTCTCGAGGCGGCTCGTTCAGGGCTGTTCTAATCTGCTGTTTGACAGAACCGTGGTCATCTCGACTCCCAGCCCCAGGAACGTAAGCTGATTCTTGTTCACAAATGAACACTTGGATTTTCTGCGTGCTCAGGGAATTGCAGAGGGACGCGGAACTCAAGGTCCTGCAGACCTTGAGTCGTCACTTGGCCTTTATTACTTTCTTTTTAAACGACCTTCTGGGGTTTTGAAATGCGGTTCAAAATGCTGGTTATCACTTATTCCTAGCTTCACGCTCTTCAAGTTCAACCCTTGCTCTCGTTATTCTGCTATGCATGGCCCATCCATATGCTGACCACAGAAGTCCACTCGCCCAGTCATGCCTTCGCCCGCAGCTTGTAACACACGGAACCACCGGACATCCCTGTAAAAATAAAATCTTTTTTTTTATCCCAAAGATATTTAAACTGAGGGAGCACGCGTGTACACCACGATCGTTGGCACGAGCTTCCCGCTTGAAAGCCTGTCATGGTCGCTCGTGAATCCATATAGAATGCGAAAACCTGTTTTAACCTCTGGTACCATGATTTTAAAATAGGTGGATTGACTGTGTGCTTTTCACACCAAATATCAACTACGCATTGTTCAACGCTCGGCCTCTGGCAAAATGTGCCTCTAGCGGTTAGAACTAGATCAGAGTTTCACAAATTGCCGTTCCCAGGTTCCAAAAGCTATAGGCGATTTTCAGAAATGTCCGAGGAGAAAATGGCGGTCGACGAAACTGAAGAATACATCGAAATGAATGGCGTCGGCTAGCGCGGAGACGGGCCTCATTTTCATATAAAGCTTTCAAATTTTGCTAGTGACTTTTGAATCCGATAAAGGCAGGCTGTGAGTGTTAGGCATCTGGTACGAACCACCAGCGCTGTATTTGGCCCAACACTGAGCTCTCGGCGGATTGTTGTAACTCGTTGTATAACAGACCCAAGCAAAGCAACATCACCTGAAAAAGCAATGCCTCCAGCTCTCCCACGTAAACGTCAGCACCGGTGGGTCCACGCAGCGTCTGTGACTACCGTCAACGACGCCGCCAGCTTGTCTTGCAGTGTCTCAAATAATGAACGCGACGCTATAACGGGGCGACGTCAGACACTCGTATTTACCGCTTGCGGTCATAGAGCTAATGTGATAATCTAAAGGGAATGGTCCCATGCACTTCGAACGCTTTGGAACGGCACGGCATGGACAAGGAGATATATGGCCCCGATGGGGTTACACTTCTGGCGACGTTTCGACTTGCGAGGTCTGTCTCTGTTGTTGTGGCCTTTTTCTGTTTTGTTTTCTTGTTTTATTTACAAAGCATTTCGGTGTCGCGGATTGTATAAAAATAAATAAATTTGACAAGCACTCGAATAACTTTCACTCGTTGCAGCATAGCGAACACGCCTGACCTACCACCGTCTGCTTTTTACTCCGCTTTGCTGTCGCTCCCTTTCTCGTTCTTTCCCGCGTGACCCGGATGTCAGCGCTTACGATTTGCCGCATTCTGTTTCTCTCTTTAAAGGGACACTGACAGGGTTGCTTCTGCTCGCCGAGGTTTTTATATGAGCATGACCTATAAGAGCCCAAATAGCGAAAACACAATTTGCGGTTCAAAATTCGTTTTCTTTCCCCCCGAAAACCACCGGTCGAAAATTGGCCGGTTTCGGGCGCGCTCAATCTCTGTTCCATGGTCACGTGTCGTTAAAATATAGTGTACCAAATCTATTCAAAGTCGTGGGTCATCTAAGGCACATATCCAATACATAGACCGAACAAGTACATGAACCCGATTTTTGTGGCTTCCAAAAACTGCAAATTCGTTAATAATAAAAAAAGTTGCACATATGACAGGAAGTATGCATGTACTACGTCATTCTCAATATGGCGACGTACAGCGGGCTGGACAACGCGACGGCTGCGCACGACAGACCAACGTTGCGACGGACGTGGGAAGGCTACTTCGGAACTGTCGTTCGTTTCGTGGTTCCGGTCAATCGATCTTCAAGCGCAGAACAGCGAGCTGAGGGGACATAAGTTCGAAACAATTGCACGAAAAACGGTACAATCGACTTCATCGTCGACGCCGTCTACTTTACACGCCAGAGAAGCGGAGGAGCGGAAAACAACAACAACAAACTGGTAGAGAGCGAGAGCCACGTGACTTCCGGCAACTCTCTCCTCCCCCTTCACATTTCCCCCTCCTCCTCGGTACGAGTAGTCGGCCATGAATCGCCGTGCTCCGTTTTCGGTTTCCCTTTTGAAGCAGCGGGCTTTCTGGTTTTATTAAAAAAAGATATGTTACTCTGCAGCAAAATATTGATTGACTAGTGTCCTGACACCATTAAAAATTGAATTGCTATAGGGTCATTCCACGCCAAACGATTCAGCCCCTAAATCGACCATCACGGATTTGGTTTTAAAAAATTGTAGGCACTTAAATCGACGTAAAAGTAATTTTCCCAACATATCTTTGCAGTAAAATTTTTTTTGCTCCTTTGGCGACGCCTTGATTACCCCGAACAACTGGCTTCAGGGGCTATATACGACATTTTTTTCCCTGGCAGTTTTGAAAGTAGGCTGTAAAATAACACTGTTTTTAGTAACTAAATAGGTCCCTCTAAATAGCAAATAGTTACTTGCATGTAATTTCAACCTTTTCTTGTATTTCCATGGTACTGAAAATAACCTAAAATGCTGATATTCACCTTTTTTTCCTCGTAAAAGGGCAAAATTATCAGCCATAAATTTCACTTGTATTGATAGCACTTAGATTGAAGTTCATTCTAAAAATAGTTTTCGTATAATATTTGTTGCGGTGTTTCGACGAAAAAATCGCAAATCTTGAAAATAGCGCAAAGAGAGCAACTTTTACTTAAGAATAACGGTGTGAGGTGGTCGCTCTAAACATGTATTGTCAACGGCAATACGTCATTTAGAACCCAGACATCAAATAAACAATGTTAGAAAAAAGTGTTATTTTTTAAACGCGAAAAAATAATTTTTGAAATCCGGGCCAACTCAGCTTGTCGGCCCCAAGGCGGGCACTCAAGCTGATGATTAGTAGGGAGTCTTCGGAACACTTGCTCTATCTAACCTTCTCAGACGCAATCAATTTGAGGACGTGAAGCTGTCGTGACGTTTATTGTTCTTGAAAGAGAAGTAAAGCCGACGTTCATTTCGGTCAATGAGGTTGGCTCGAAGTAATGGAGTCCTCTAGTCCCGCGGATAGGTAGAGCGACATTGAACCGGGATAATAACATCTCTCGATGCACCTGAACATCACTTTCCGGCACCCAGATCACTCGAATTTGTGTCAGGTTGTCGCGTGCCCAGTTAAAGGGATTTAGTGGTGTTAAAATTTGTCCGCTGAATGGTCTTTGTAGGCTTGACTTCGCTGTCAGTCTTTTCACAGTTCCGCCCACTCCATCGCAGGCACTTTTTCCATACGATGTGGCAAAAAAGTTCCATGTTGCAGTGAGGTTGTAGTCTTCCACGTGATGACAGAGGTTTACAAAGTTCTTTTTGTTTTTGTATTGAGACGCCGCACCGTCCGAGAAGTAATGAACGTGTTCTACGTGAAGCAGTTGGGCTTTCAAGTCATCCAGGAACATTTTCTGGAAAATCGACACCGTTGCAGTGGTATGGTCCAAACAGTCCGATATCATTGCGTATGATATGACGTGGAGCTCGTCACGACGATCTGGTGGACGAAAATAAACGACGACGGGATGAACTGTAGCTTGGGTATTGTCCCAATGATATGATTGTGGAGCGTCCTGAACAAGAAAATTGTAGTTTTCAGCAAAATCTAACAGCACAATTGCTTCTGTTGGCATAAGGCGCATTTTAAGTCGCGTAGATGACGCGCCTGAACCTTCCTCACGAAGTGATGCGTCTTTAGTTCTTTCAGCATCTCTATAACCGCTCGGACAATTTTTCTGGCGTGAGAACTATCGTTTCGAGTTTGCACCGTGCTCCATTGACCCATTGACAGACGGTAACGTTGCTCACTAAGTCGGGGTCAAGGGCTGCGGAGTTCATAAGCGACGTGCGTAGTGCCTGGGCGTTGCTTACGCCTGCCAAGCATGCAGTCTTCATTGTTTAAGTCACACACTGTCATTACAACCAAAGAATCGACTGTGTGTTCCAGACCTGATGAGTGAAGAAGTAACATCAGGTTCTGGTGATAAAAAAAATTGGGTTGTGTGTGTGTTTATACAGCCTAGAACTTGGTCTGCCTCACAGGGGCGACGAGTCTCCCAGCTGTAGATGAGCAATTTAGCCAGTGCAGTACAACCGCTAGCCTGGGGTCTTTAACGTGCATCACGCAGTAGTGATACACGACCGCACGCCGGTACGATGCTCATCCAGATCGATTCTGGTGATAAAGGCAAACGCAGACTGAGTGCGTTCCTGAAGCTCCAGCAAGCAGACGGTGCTTCGGCCGTAAAGCAGCGAACTTTGAGAATCCGCATTTCACTCCGTTGTTGCTCTTCTTTCATTCCTCATATGCTTCCTTCAGGTTCATTAAAAGCAATCGTTTTTGGCTCCCACGAACGACGTCTTTTCTGCCTTGAAGGCAGATGGAAACAAGTTCGTCTTCATAAAATTTTGACAGAGCTTTTAGTGGAATCGTCTATTGGTCTGTTCACCCTTTTGGTTGAGCAACTCAAGATGCCCTTCTATTTCTTAATTGACATAACAAGGCGAACCTGTCTTTCAGAGGCACCAAAATACTGCGCGATCAGTTTTCGCGACCGCGAGCTCGGGGCCAGGGTCAAAAGCGAAATCTTTTTTGATCGGTCTTTTTCTTCGCCAAAGCGCTTCTTGACGACTTCCATGAGCCGTCTGTAGTCGTCTGTCCGAAACTCATAACTAGGTGTTGGTATAAATGACGACGAGACGTTAACGTCCGCAGTGTTGGTCGGGTTACTGACATTCCGGCTTCGACTGTCCAGCGTCGTTTGCATATCCGTATTTGTTTGTCCGTACTTCTGCCCCATGAACAGGGGAATTTCCCCAACTGCTGAAAATTTGAGACTCAACGATGAGGGGAATGCTTCTTCCTGGTCGCTAATTTCAGAGGAGGTCATCTCTTCAATAAGCGTGTCAGTAGTCTGCTTGAACCTCACGTCCATTTGAAAGCAGCGAACTTTGCACCCGGGACACAACCTTTCTCCAGGAACAAGCTTCAATGACGGTAGAGCTATCGCAAGCTCTATTGATATAACTGATGTCTCACGCCGGCTCCTGGTGCGTTCAAGGAACGGGTCCATACAGAACTTGGAAGCCAGAAGTGTGGTATACTTCTTTACGTAAGTAGGATAATGACGAGCGCATATTGTGTCGAGCGCGTCGTCGTTTTTGTTTGCACGCAGAGCCAAAAGGCGTTGTTCTCTTTCTCTCACAGTTGAAATTATAACGAGAAACTTCCTGTTGACTTGCGTCGTTTTATGGCACTCTTTTGGCCCCAATGAACATGGCACAAGATGGTCTTCTGAAAAAAGATGCATTGTTTGCTCAGTGCACTCAAATAACAGAATTTCACCTGCGTTTCTGGAATTACTGTAACAAGTACGAGGCTAAAACCTCGCTTTTAGACCGTTTAAAAGCAATAACTAGTAGAAAATATTGTCTGAAACCGACCTTGAGATTCCCTGGCATGATCCGTGGAAGCCAGATTACCTGCGTTATTAGGTTCCATGGGAAAAGGTTTGTTCACTTTACACCCATTACATATGAACCCACGCCGCTGGGCGATTAGTAGACGATGCCAAAACCACTTTTAAACTCTGCTGTCTGCGCTGCACGCCTATTTAGCGAACCCGTCAGCTTTGCGCGCTTGAGTAGCGAACCCGTCTGCTTTGCGCGCTCGCGTAGCGAACCCGTCTGCTCTGTTGCCCGGCGGCGTCGCCGCTGCAGTACGCCCCTGTTCGACGTCTCTAGACAGGCACGCGACGGTGCGGCGACCGAAATCGAAAAATTATTTTTTCGCGTTTAAGAAATAACACTTTTTTCTAACATTGCTTATTTGATGTCTGGGTTCTAAATGACGCATTGCCGTTGACAATATATTTTTAGACCGACCACCTCACAACGTTATTCTTAAGTGAAATTTGCTCTTTTTGCGCTATTTTCCAGATTGATGATCTTTTCGTCAAAACACCGCAACAAATATTATCAGAAAAATATTTTTATAATGAACTTCAATCTAAGAGCTATTAATACAAGTAAAATTTATGCCTGAGAATTTTGCCCTTTTCCGAGGAAAAAAAGGTGAATATCGGCATTTTAGGCTATTTATAGTGCCCCGGAATTGCAAGAAAAGGTTGAAATTACATGCAAGTAACTATTTGGGTATTTAGAGGGACCTATTTAGTTACTAAAAACAGTGTTATTTTACAGCCTACTTTCAAAACTGCCAGGAAAAGAAATGCCGTATATAGCCCCTGAAGCTGAGTTGTTCGGGGTAATCAAGGGGTCGCCAAAGGAGCAAAAAGAATTTTACTGCAAAAATATATTGGGAAGATTACTTTTACGTCGATTTAAGTGCCTGCAATTTTTTAAAACCAAATCCGTGATGGTCGATTTAGGGGCTGGATCGTTTGGCGTGGAATGACAATATACATAAAGAAAAAAAAAATTGGGGGCGTGTTCGCGGAATGAGGCCCCCTGTTCGCGGAGCACTCTCGTCAAGATATACACTACATTTGCCGCTTAGAGCGGCTTGGGGATACACTAACGACAACGTCAGATGCAGGCCTTATCTTCTAGGGTATTGATTTTAGAGTAGGCAACAAGTGCTATTTAGGCTGTGATGAGTAAATAAATCTTCCAGAGGATGACGAACGCCCTGCCATTCCTGGTGCTGGCAGTGATGGTGTCGTCGTGCACCACCATTCATCTGGACCAAAGCGACGGTGGCTACATGAATGTCCTCGTCGGTATTGACAGGAGTGTGAACGTCGACATCGACATCCTTAACAACCTGAGGGTACGTCAAACATTCCACCGGTGTTTAAAGGAGCCGTGTAACAACAATATTGGCTGATAAAGTTTCTCGCTTTACACAAGCACTCTGGCACTTGTTCATGGACCCAAGGATATTGGTATGCAAAGCCACTGACGAAGGATAAGAGCGGACGTTCTTCATCAGTCTAAATATGTGTACTTGTTAGCGTGTATGTGTGTGTGGGGTGGGGGGAGGGGTTACGTGTTAAACCATAGCCTCTTCTACTCACAAAGCCTGGCAGTCAACGATGGCGCCAGAGAGTGCACGGTTGCACATTTGGAGCGGGAGGATCTGGCAGCACAGAGCATCAAAGAACCATTTCTTGGGGAACCTTGACGTCAGCGCACAGCTTTTGCAACGGCGAGGACCCGAAATACATTTGTTCGCTTGAAAGTGTTTCGGCGTCTCGCCGCAGCGGGGCGCCAGTCACGTGGCTCTCCTTTCATCCGTTGTCTGCCGCTCCACCTTCTCATTTCGGCGGCCGCTTCTCGTGGCGATCTGCCAGGCTTTGTCGGTATATTGGAGGCTATGGTCAAACCAACGAGGGGCATTTGGCACGTTCCATTCGAGGACTGGGAATTAATATCGACCTTCGGGGGACCTTTTGACGTGCAACCGAAATCTCGATTGCACGGCGCCTTCTCCGCAATAAGCCACCGACGGACTGCGGGCACCTCGAGCAAGGATCCGAACCCGCCAACTAGGTGGCCGTGGGACGGCGCCTTGCCTCGGAGGAACCGACGCTTCTGTTCCTTCAGTCTCTCCTTCACCAAAACTTGATGACAAAGTTGTGGGAATCGCATTGTTGACGTCGTCAAATGTCCGATCCCCAGGGTTTAGTTATCCAGCTTTGCGATCCTCACGGTGAGTGCATTTAAATTCGGAACATGCTGTGGACGCGACTAGAGCGTGAGAATTGGATCTGGGCTCGGGGACAATCAGTGCTTCGACATTCGGGTGCCACATCGCTGGGATGGCGGGGATAACCTCGCAATTAACAATTGATAGAGCTTAATGCGTGTCATATGTGTTGCCAACCCCTGCGCGTGGCTATGATAAACGTTAGATGCAAAATAATCGGCTCCAGATTATGCGACCACTTCTTCTGACTGCGAGTCGAGGAAACGTGAAAGCTGCAAATTTTTCCGCATTTTGTCTGCAACTGCGATTGCCCCAGAAAAGGCTAACTCTTATTTGACAGGGTACAAATGTAAAGAAATAATTCGAAGCGGTAGTTACTAAAAGTATAAAAACTTTTCGCATCGCCCCTCTAAGCTCCTCTATACGACGCCACCGAAAACCACATGCGTAAATGTTTCTTAAAAAAGCGGTGCAACAATGTTTGCACTTTCAGTAGATGACGCTTAGAATGAATCCTCGACGTTCATAACTTACAAAACCCGTGTTACTTTTTTCACTCTATACGCACTGGAAGTCAAATAAAAAATTCGAAAAAAGAACAAAAAACGAGCAGCCTTCATCCCTCAACTTGCAGCCAGAACGAGCGGCCACGTGAGCTGGTGTAAATTATATCGAGTGTTCATAGCTTGCAGCATTACTAGATAATCTAAATTGTGAGACTCTATTCTAATTCTAAATGATGAGATCGTGCCTTATATTAATTCATACTGTGAGCTTGATATACAGATGAACAGTGACTCACATTACGTGTCATGATGTCACATGAAGTCGTGACGTCACATGACTATGCTAGTAGTCATGTCATCTAGCTGTTTGAATACTTTCAAAGTAAAAAAAAGATGCAGAGGAATCAACCGTACTGATCGAACCGAATAAGTTTTTTCAAAGTCACCCGAAGATCGCATTTCTGGTGGCGACGGAAGACATTGCCTGACATTGGCGATCTCTCCCTCAAGTAAGGTGCAAATTACATAAGTGCAAGACACTTAATGGTACATTAGTGAGCGATAAGGAGTCGACGCGTTCGATCTGACAGTACTGTGAATCGACACCAGACTGCTACCTTTTTCAACGTTTTTTTCCCTTCGTCTTGCGTACGCAGGTGTTATTCAGGAAGGCCTCTCAGTTCTTCTTCGAAGCCACCAGGGGCAACTTCTACTTCAAAGAGGTGGTCATCAGCGTCCCCAAGAACTGGCCGAGGACGGTGCAGAGGGAAATGGTCTGGGGCACCCAGTTCCGCGACGCCCAGTTTCAGATCATCCCGGGCCTGAGGGAGCTGGGCACCCTGGCCACGAAGGGGAGCGCAAACACCCCGGTCCGTATACCGCCCGTGTTCGTCGCCAGACTCAACGGCACCACAACCACGATTTACGGAAAACCGGGTGAGCTATCGCAGCTATGGCGCCCGGAGCGGGTCCTGGATAGGGCCGGTTTGCTGCTGAATGCGCCTACATATCTCCAGGGCGTTAAAATAGCCACTGAAGTGGTTAGGAAACATTGTAATCTGAACCCTGAGACATTAAGGATGGAAATGACAAACAAGGTCACATGATACCGTGACGTCACGGGATTATGACGCTAAGGTGTCACGTGACGATATTGACCACAGACGCCCCAAATCGTCTTGTTTGTTATTTTATTTATCAGTGTCTCGGGGTTTAGACAATGATCCAGCCGTAGTACTTGGAATGCGTCTTCGACAGGCCGTTTGCTCGTGAATACGCGCTATCTCTACCGGTGGTTAAAACAGCCACAAGAGAGACTTTGAGGTCACGTTACCGGCTTCGTGGAGAAGAGAAAACTAAAGGACCCTAGCGTTCCGCAAGTCCGTCCTCATTTCGTGACTAGGGTTGAAATGTTAGTGGAGTGAACCGTATTAGGGTTCTTATCCCTTTTGAGGTGGAAAATTTTTTAAAATTTTTTCAGAAGGCGTGTTTTATGGTTTCTGTTTACGTCGAAAAGTATTGCATTATAAAAAAAAATGTCACTGCACATCGTTTATCTTTTTTTTTTTTTGACGCATTACTACGTTGTTTGTTTGTTTTTTTTCCTTCGGAAGGGGGTCAAAGCTAGGAGATCGATGTCACGAAAACTTGGTCGCGGAAGTGGCGTCACACAGATAACACGAGAGCGCCGACCGATTTGCATCGCCGCGCTCCCTGACGGCGCACCGTGCCTGCTGCAGAGAACCGCGCAGTGCGCACGCGCGTCCTTTTAATGCGATAGCATCCTTTGGCTACATCCCCCTCCCCCCCTCTCACAGATTTTTTTAGACTTTCTGGCCTCGTAGTGAGTAGACCATTTCAGCTCACATTCTCACACTCCTTCACATTCGCACCCTTCGCCGGACCTGACAACCTTCACGTCGTCCTTGACGTTGTCCTCGAGGTGGTCCAAGAGGTCATTCTAGAGGTCGCCCTCTTGGACATCATCCTCGACGTCGTCCTAGACTTCGTCCCTGAGGTCGTCTTTGAGGTTCTCCTAGACGAATGGCCTCGCAAATCATAGACAAGCAACAAGAGTGGTTTCTGCAGCAATTTCTTATCTGCTGGCTTGCTCGCTTCAAACGCGACGTGTTCCTGCCTGATTGAAACGGGGATAGACGCCACTCCGGCAGCCGTGATTCCACAGTCTTCGCTTATCGTTCTGTACAGCGGCCGAGCGGCCGAGCTCGCCTCTTCTGCGGCACTGGCAGTTCACGCGACCCTCAAGCGGGACTCGGCGAAGCGTTAACCCCCCCCCCCCCCCCCCCTCATTTTTTGTGCCACCTACACGTAGTTCTACGGAAATTTATGAAACATACTACACGTATGCACCGACCAATTTATTTTATTAAACATAATCTTGGGGGAGCCTGTACTGTGCTTGCAAGCTGCCCAGATCTGCTACACGGTTTTGTTCAATCTGTTCAGTAGATTAAGAAAGCATCGGAAGGAAATGTTGAGGACCAAAATGGTCGCCTTCCTTTGGTATAATTTTCACCTTTCCTCTTAATTCCAATCAACGTTGTGAGGGTCTCAGACACTGAACCGTAGGTACGTTACAGACCCTCTGCGTTGCATGATGAATTCTTGTAAACTGATCTCTATTCCGAGATGTGTTTGAATTCTTAATCTAAGCAGGAGCTGCTTAGATTAAGAATTCAAACACTTCTCGGAATTAGAACCCGCCACCTGTGGATTCATATGCCATGGCGCTTTACCTCAGAGTCACCGAGGTGCCTTGTCTGAAGTGATTTTACTTTAGAAAGTAATTCGTTTGCCTCAAAAAATTTGAAGAATGTTTGGCGGGATTCGAACCCGCGACCCTTCGGTTGCGAGCCAGGCCACTCAGAGACAATTTCACGTGACTTATGAACGAGCGGGGGTTTATATGTTTGTCTATCGCGTTCCTCTCTAAACGGCGAAGCTTAAGCATCCTCTAAGTTTTATGATTTGAAATGTGTGCTGCAGGAGGTACGCGCTCAGCAGAATGGCCACCACAATGGCTGCCGATGTGACGTCATTGCAAGCCACGTATAAACTCGCTCACCAGTTTGACCCCTGTGCTTTTTCGGCACCGGGAATCTCGAAAGTCAAATTTCGGCCATCTTGTCCAACATCTTGTACAACGCATGGGGAAAGATGTCGGAATCCGATCAGGCGGTGGCCAATCACGGTGTCGCTGTTGTTCACGTGACGCCGTGACTGTATGGACGACGCCATCTTTTCGGCATGTCGTGTGACACGTCTGGCGTCTTGTCGTGCTTGTGTACGGCACTTGGTTCTTGCCGTGCACGGGGATTGGCGGTCTGCACGCTTCTTTGACCAGCGCTCGTTCATAAAAAGTGGTTGATGCGATACCCGTGGTTCTTCTTTCAGAGTACCACTTGGTACATCACTGGGCAATCCACCGATACAAAGTTTACTCCGAGAACGCGGAATATCCTAAGAAGAATTTGTACTGCAGTGCCAACCCGGTACGTTCTAAAGGACCGCTACATCTAGTTTCTAACGTTCACAGAGACGATGTTACACCTTCCCAAGAACGACAGCTTGTACAAGCCAATTTTCGAAATGTCACATTCTCACAATTAATATTTGGTTAAAGTGAGACACCTCGCGAACAAGACAAAGTACGATGTTTTTATTTATTTATTTACCCCACCTCATCTTTTTACAGCGAAGCTGTTTCTAGGTTCCGTAGATTTTTCGCGTACGTGACCAAAAACTGTACGCTCGCACCGCCGCACGCGCCGCACGTGCACGCCTTCTCCGTATAAAAGATTCGAAGTAAATAACCAAAATAAAGCCTTGACGAACGCGCGTGCAAGATGCCGTTTGTTTTAGGCTCTTGTTCTAAAACAGTTACTGCCGGCACGTGCAACGCGTGGAACACCATTCCCTGCATTGTCCTTGATGCTTGGGAAATTTAGCAATAGGTCTATTCAGTAGATTAGTTATCAATGTGCATCATTTTCAAGATCAGTAGACTCTCCGGTAGATAATAAAAGTTTCTCAAGGATTTGTCACTGTGCGACCCGCGTCGACCATGTCTACGCTCGCACCGCCCTCTCTTTGTTGTCTTCCAAACGTAACGAAAGCGCTCGCGTGCCTTGTTTCCTTTACTTCCGCTCTTTCTATGTGGCGGTCCCATCGCGCGTGTCTACTTTTCTCGGGTGGTGGTCCCATCGCGCTGTCTACTTTCCTCGGGTGGTGGTCCCATCGCGCTGTCTACTTTCCTCGGGTGGTGGTCCCGTCGCGCGTGTCTAGTTTCCTCGGGTGGTGGTCCCGTCACGCGTGTCTAGTTTCCTCCGGCTCCTCGGGACGGGTCTGTGTCATGTGCTAAACAAATTCGCTGGTCATCCACCTTCACAAAGTGGAATGGCTCATGATTTTTTTTTTGTTGTCTCTTGCTTTATGGTCAAGACGTGCGTTGACATCGGCAGAGTGTTAGCCAGTGCACTCTTGGGTATTATACATACTTCGAAAACGCGTGACGCCTCAGTGTTCCGCGTGAACCCTCGTCGGCGCTTTAGTTTCAGATTCGTCTTTTTGCTCCATAAAAAAAACGAAAAGAAAAGAAGAAAACTACGCGTAGTTCAAGTAAAAAAAGATTAGGTAGTGTCCTGACTCCCAAAACGATTGCCCCGCAGGGAAAAATACATTTTTTGCCGTGTTAGTGGCTTTTTAAACGGATACTACAACGAAATTTCGGCGCTTATTTCTTGGTATATTCGTGTTCTCTTGTTGAAAAAGATACAAAAAGGAATGTTAAAACTAATTAAACGATTGGAAAAGAACGCCTGGTGAATGTCGCTACCACTTCGTTTGTAATGCTCGTCTAGGAACCTTGGCAGGTAGTGTCTATAACTGTCTCGCCTCCGGCCACCACGAGAGAAGGGGAGGAGGACTCGAGGAGGAACTCCCCTCTTTCCGAGTCTCTCTTTTGTGTCTCCCAGACGTCGCTATTGTCCCTCTACAAGATTATAGAAGATTAACCCGTCACTCAAAGTTCGAACAAAACCAGCTTTGGTGTTAGTTGTGGTGGCCCGATCGCTGGCGTGCGCCAGCCGCTTCGGTGGCTGGATAGGCTAGGACATCCTCCCGAAGTCAGCCTCGCCGCAGCTTTGCTCGTCCCGAGACAATCTACGTCACGATTGCGGCGGATGTGACGTGCTCTGCGCTGGCTGCTTTTCGAGCACTTGCCAGACTGTGCCGTTTATAACAAAAAATGCAGCCATTGGGCTGTATTTTGAAATGCGATTGTAATTTACGCATATTGTGGATCATACTCAGCCGATTTCTGAACACGACCTGTATATATCAAATTTTGTTGAAGTATCCCTATAAGCTTCCCTAAAGCATCGTAATTCGTATCTTTGTGTTAATTGTTCGTGAGGTGGTAAGTACGCGAATTTGCTTTCCTCGTTATTATAGACAATTCACATTAGGAACGGTCTTTTGGGGGGAGACGGAGTTGTCCGTTTCCTCCCAACGAGATACGTCTGTAAACACTGTTGTAGCCGTTACCGAAAATGAGTAGCGAAATAGCGTTAATCATTACTTCGTCAAGAATGTACGCGTTACTGAGATTCGTTACTGCCTCCCAAACGTAACGAAATACAGTTTCGTTAGTTCCAAAAACCTAATGAATGTTACTTTTGCATTACTTTAGTGTTCAATATTATTGACAGCGAAAGGCCTAAGATAAGAACTTCGACAACAGTTCATCTTGTATAAAAAAAATTTCAGAGCATTTGTTTTATTTTTAAAATAAATTTGCGGAATATTTTATTGTTATTAAACGAATTAGAGAAATGACGCCACGGAGAAGAAAATACAGTATTTTCGCTTTTAGGCAAAGTTTATACATTTTGAGTCAATTTTTTAAGCTAAAACAAACATTATAAATGAATAGTAACAAGTGACGTAATGCCATAGGCAGTACCGTAGGTAGTAACAAGAATAGTTTACTCGCTAGTGATTTAGAAATTACGCGAGTACGCTACTACGTTACTGCAAAAAGTAACGCGTAACCAGTAACGTCGTTAGGTATTTGTAACCCAACATTTCTAGCAGCGTAAACGATCAACTTCCGGGAATTGTCTCGTGTATTTTCAGAATGGCGCTGAGATGAAAGCGGTGAGATGTAGTGACCTGATATCCTACAATGTAACGAACGGAACCGGTGGCGTGTGTCCGGACATGAACTCCTGCTCCACGTCCCCCTATTCCTGTGACGTCACGTACTACCAGGGCCCTGACCGGGCTGCCGAGTCCGTCATGTTTCTGCCCTACCTAGAAGGGGTGAGTCTTGAGAGAAATGTTCTAAAGGAACGGTGCAACGATTTCTTGTAATTTGCTCAAATGCCGTTTACAGTAAAGCCCTTGCGTTTATAATAACCTCAATAATCACGCGTTAGTTCTTCCCCCCGTGCAACGGTAGTCGCACAAAAAAAAGTTAAAGAAAAACGAGCCGCGTTCGATCCCTCAACTCGCGGCCACAACTCGTGACCAGGAGTCGCTTGTATGCCGCCAGAGCATATAATAGACACGCGCTGGGGATGACAAAACGCTGGGCACGCGCTTAACTCCAGACATTGTCAGGGTTAGCAAGCGTTAGGGTTGTTGTACATTGTTAGGGTTAGCCAGCGAGCTTAGAGTTCGAAATGATTAGGGTTAGACATTGTTAGAGTTAGGGTTAGACGTTGTCAGGGTTAACCAGCTATAGCTAAAAGTCACCTTGGCCCGCTGGGTGACTTGCCTGGACCATCACCGAGTAGCCGACACTAAGGGAGCGGTTTTCTCAACGTGCAGGAGGTCATGTCGTCCTCATGTTGTATATAGTATCATCTCGTAAAAACCATCACTAGACGCGGCATCGCGAACCTCACTGGTGCGGGTTGTTGCCTTTCAACGGTGCTGCCGCTCTCTTGAGCAAATGAAAAAGATGATGATGATGATGATTATTAGTTAGTGGCTACGGTTTTCATTGCAGCGATTAAACGAGCCAGTATCCGAGTGCGTTTCGAACTACATGATTATGTCCAGCCGAAATTGAGTACCCACAGAATGCTCGGCTCCAATCGGTTAGCCGCGTTCATGTAGGTCACTCGGGGGAACATGCCAACATTGCGACCTCCGAAATACGTCATCAAGTTTTGCGAAGGAGAGACTGGAAGAAAACGCTCGCTTTTATCCTCGAAATTACACCGCAACAAAGAAGTTTCTTGGTGAATGGAGTTTTGTGCGAATTTTCTTGGGTCCCACTAGTGCCAGCAAGCTCGTTTAAAGTGATAATCATTTCAACTGAATATCGTTGCACCGTTCCTTTGTGTTGTTCAGCAGCCCGTTACATATTCATTTGAGACATATGCAGACGGGATGCTTAAAGAGAACCAAAAGGGGTTCTGTATTTGAAATCTATCATGTTCATTCGCCCTCTAGGATCACGAATATCAAAAATATATTTCAGATTGACACGCCAAATAGCCACAACAGGGCTTTTAAAATAGCGCTGAAGCCCCTCCTTCGGGGCGCGTTCGGTGCGAGAAGGGAATTGTGACGTCTTATACAGAGATCTTATACAATCTTGTACGCAGCAAGGACGAGAACAAAAGAAGCGAACAGGACACGTCCTCGTCTTTGCTGCGCACAAGATTGTATAAGATGTCAAACCAATTCGCCCTGACAACCACTCTTCTTAGACGGAGATCTCGACATTTACGCGCCTTCCGCAAGCCTTACCCGGACAGTCACAAACGTAGCACGAGTTCCCTCACGAGCGGCACGCGCAAGGCAGTTGAAAGCACTCGGTATAATGTCGCAAACAGCGGTTCGTTTTAGGTTTTTAGTCGCGTTTATTGATACCCTCGGGTGAAATGCTTGATTAATTGACAAGGTAGCGGCGAGCGGCCGAGCGCGCTTTCGTGAAGAAGCGGCCGCGCCGCGCTGTGCTTGGCCGTGCAGCCTCTCCGGAGTCTGCCCGGGCGGGCTCTGCGGCCAGCTGCTTCCTCTTACAGGTGGACATGTCGCTGCTTGCGCTGCACCGCCATGGAAAGGGCTTCTCTGGTGGCATTCCTTGGAACTACGCCGCGCGAGTGCGAATGGGAGCCTCGATCGTTCCTTGAAACAATGACGCGCGCCAACCAGTAGGAGACTATCCATGAGACTTATGCTACTGACGACAGGCTTCGCTCCATTGGGACAGGGGAAGGTGCCGTTGGGCGCGGCTTCAAAAGGTGAAGAGGTCGGTTCGCTCCATCAAACACTGAATGCTTTCGAATTAAAACAAAAAAATCCCACGTGACAATCTGCTGGCGAACTGCGATGTTGGTTCCCTTAGTCACGCGAGAAAAGTTATTTGTCGACACATTCGCACTACTTGAATTGCCGAAATAGGCTTCAAGGGGAACCACTCTTTCTGAAAACCACTCTTTCTGAGGTCCCCTGATGAAGGATCTGGCGCTCACGTCCTTCAAACAAGGTCACGTTTAGTGCATGGTTCATCAACTCGATTTTTTTAGACCATCCCCCGTCTTTTTCTGGATATGCTCAATTTGCCAGACATTTGCCTTCGTGCGTCATTGAAAAAGGCCGCGTGGTGCAACATGCTCCACATTTGGCAACCACGAGCTTCCAAGGCCCTGATGTGAACGTCGCTGAATCGACATTCATTCCTGAGAGTCTTGGAGTCTTCCGACAATAATCGAAAACATTCGCGTTATGCGAGGTTTATACGCCACCTTTTTTGTCTTTTCTTAATTTTTTTTTTCTTTCTCAATACCAGGTAAAACTGTTTTGTGACCAGGACACCCACAACCCTTTGGGAAACAGTAAGCACAACAGAGTTTATAAGGGACTGTCCACCTGGGAAGTCATCATGAAGCACAAGGATTACTTGAAGTACGTATACTCAGCCTCGTGCGCACAAAACGCTGCATGCTGAACCCTAGGGTTCCTCTTGAGAACATAATATTTTCTAATGCGCTATGGTTAAGAGAGACCTATGAGCTAAAATTAAAATCACGATGTGAGCATTTTGCTCAAATATGGCTCTACGGTAAAACAATTTTCGAGTTGGATGTAAAAATGCCGAAGGAATAAAAGATCCAAACACATCCATAACGCTCGGTCATTTTTTTTTTAAATTCAAATGAAAGTGGTTAGTCACGAAAAGTATTGGTTGCGTAAAGATACTGTAAAAAGCATATAGTGCCTAGCTCATTAAAATCGGTGTCAATCAAACCGCGATTCATACCGTGCAGTTAAGTAGTGATGGTCATTATGCCCAATGTATGTGTCCATACATTGGGCATAATGACCTTTACTACTTGGCTGCATTGTGTAGAATCTATGGGCATGTTTAACACGGCTTAAGAAATAAAAAAATTAACGCCAAGACTGAGACGCTGTAGTTCGCACTAGTATCACTTCTTTTCGCCATATAGTGAAAAGAAGTGTCGATAATAAGCTATTACACGGTATTTCCTTTACTGCAGAAGAAAAGCGTTCAAGAAAAACGTTGACTGCCATTCTCGGGCTCTCTAGATGCTTTCTATCTCCCAGTATTAGTCGTCATTCGTTTTTGCTCCGCCTTTTTTCGTGTTAACAATACAAGATATTTGGCAGTTGTTTTGTGATACGAAGAATGGTTCCGGCAAGATTATGGATAATAAAAATAAACGCTCATGTGGTACGTTGCGGGAAGCAGAAATATTTGCCCGGTAGTTCTTGTGAGCTTTAACGAAAAATAATTTAACGCCCTACATAAACGTGACCTCGTTTGAATTTTTCAGTGCATGGGGATTGCATTATTGCAATGACCGAAGGTACGCTCAACGAATTGATAACCGCAAAAACACGAGCTTTTTTTTATAGATAGAATGTTTATAGCTACGTTGGGGACGACATTGGACATGACGTTTCTTGCCTTCAGTGTACTTTACTCCCTCTCATTTTAAGTCCGACCGCAACCAACGCTAAAGACCGACTCAACTCATCGACGTCACGGCCCTGCGGTTGCGCTGCTGTCGGTACAGCGCATGTGCAAGCGCTCCACCCCTCCTGAATTCGGTTTCTGCGCAAGCGTAGTGCCCACACATGGTGTGGGCAAAGCGGGCTTGTTTGTAAACACTCTGTCGGAGTGTAGCTACGAATTCAAGCGCAGAAATGAGCGCCAGAGCAAGTATTGGAAAAGAAAATGAAAACTAAGTTGGATGAATGCATATATTTCAATGTGAAAAGTAATATTTAGCTAGGTATGCCGTTACACAACGTTTGTGACCACGAAAACTCGCCAAGCATAAACCAAAGCGCATGGAAACTTTGACAGACTCCCGCGGTGCAAAAAAAGACTAATAGAACGATAAAGCTAACGCTGACACAATTCGCAAGAACGCTTACAAATTTTTACATGAGCTACAAAATTGAAGCATGCAGCCGGGAATTAAGAATGGTAACGCCGATGACGACAATTTTCAGTCACGGCGAGAGAACCTTGTTGAAGTGCAGTTTCTTTACCTATTGCTGGCGTCTTCCTTTGCGCATTTGGGGCGCTTGCGGCGCCGTTTTCTTAGGCGCATATCTTTTGGCACCGGTTGCAGCGCAACTTTTGAAATCGGGCCGCGGACCGGGTTTCTTTGGAAGAACCGCGGCCAGCCGCTGTCCGGTCGGAAGGCAACCCCGGGCCGGATCTGGCCCGCGGGGGCCGGGGTTTCGAGACCCCTGCTTGAGTCAAATAGCAAAAGCCACAAAGAGAGCGAGGGCCGTGACAGTGCACTTTTGGCACCGTTTGATTAGCTCTATTGGATTGTAGCGTCGGCGGCAGTTTGACTTAAGCCGGGGTCACACTGATGATACGACATACAAAAGACAGTCTGCATATAGAATCGAACGCGAGTCGCCGCGAGATCGCTGCTTAGAATGCCTCATGGCAACGAGGAAAGTCGATGACTGCATCACAAATTTTACATTCTAACGCAGTTGTGAAAATGCGTAGATTAGCGCAACACTGTTTGTCACAATTCTTTCAGAATTGTGACTAGGAAATGAAAGCTTGAGTACAACGAGACATACTGCGATGTCAGGAGAAACGGACAGACTTACCATGGCTTATAATATTTCGTGAAGTGCCGTGCACGAAATGATGTTTACTATGTGTCGTGTTCTATGTGTTCGAGTTTGAGAACTCGAGCTTGTGCTACACCCTTTTGCTTTGAACTGACTGTTATAAAAAGCGCTAAAGAAGTTATTAAAGCCGCACCATGTGCCGATGACGTGCATAACACCTAAGGCAATGATAGGGTTTCATTCGTCAGTTTGAATCTCCCGGCAACACTTCCCCTCGCCAGAATTGCTTCAACCACTCTTCTGGCCCAACAAACTCATTTTTGCGAAACGCACCGTGGTGTAAAGGTTAGATAATATATCTCTCATCGTAAAAATGCAAGTGTGGCAGAAAAAAACGAATAGTTAGTATTTTATTTATTTGCGAAAGCGAGGTAAATTTGGGCAGAAATAGAAAAATTTCAGGCCTCCGCGAGGAAAATTTTGACTTTCCGCGTGTCGGCAGCCCTGATGCAGACTGTCTTTTGCATGGTCATGGGTAGTGGAACCCCGACCTTTTAGTGTTCTCTTGTAATCTTCAATACGTACATTAACTACTTTAACAAGTTGCATTACTCGACTATCAAGCCGCTCGTGAAAGTTGGTATCGTCGGTTCCACGTCAGTGGACTGAACGTCGAATTGTAGCTTTTTGAAAAGATATACGGGCAAGGGGTGTTAGTATTACACCCCCTATTTCCGAGAGAGTATAGTTAAATAATCAGGACTTGCTCTGCACTTCTTAGGTTGTCAGTGGCATGGTCTAGTGCTTTGCATTTTTTGTTTTGTTAAACGGCGGCCATATTTACGGTCGGCTCGTCTAAAAAGATTCTGCCTAAACCTGCATTTATATATGTGACTATGTTTCTTTCTCTTCAGATTGCCCAAACTCCCGGCGAACAGAACCATCCAAACCACTTTTCGCGAGCAGCAGGAGATTGAAGACAGTGGATCACGCATGGTGTTCGTCTTGGACGTGTCGCAGAGCATGAGAGTAATTGCCTACATTATTACAGCGCTCTGTATACCCTGTCATATTAGAGCGCAGCTCTTAGGCGCCCGTTTCCAGCTTGAGCGGCGTCGCCGTCGGCGTAACTAAGGTCACCCAAGGCCACGTGACCCCCGAGGTCACGTAAACCCCCGAGGCCACGTGACTCCCAAGGTCAGGTGACCCCTCCCAAGGTCACCTCAAGGTGACGTGACCCCTCCCAAGGTCACCCCAAGGTGACGTGACCCCCAGGTCACGTGACCCCTCAAGGACATGTGACCCTCGAGGTCCCGTGACCCCCCCGGAGGTCACGTGACTCCCCCTGAGGTCACGTGACCCCACGAAGTCACGTGACTCCCCTGAGGTCACGTGACCCCCTACGTCACGTGACCCCTCCGATGACGTCATTGTCACTGACGACGTCACCGGCATCCGCATCGTCATCGTCATCATCACTGATGACGTCACCAGTGACGTCACTGATGTCGTTACCGGCATCCGCATCGTCATCATCACAGATGACGTCACAGATGACGTCACCTACATCCGCATCGTCATCATCACTGGTGACGTAATCAGTTACGTCACTAATGACGTCATCGGTATCCGCATCGTCATCGTCACTAAAGACGTCATCAGTGACGTCACTGATGACATCATCGGCATTGTCATCGCCACGTGACCCCCAGCTCACGTGACCCCCCCTCAGGTCACTTGACCCCCCCCCCCCCAGTGCCCTTCCCTCCTCCTCAAGAGTTGCGCTCTAATTCGGCGTTACAGGGAGTTGTAAACGGCTTTCACTTTTTAAGTTCCCTCCAAACACTGCAATCCGATGTAGCCTATCAAGCAGCACCAAAAGTGCATAGTCACGGCGCTCCCCGGTTTTCTGCGCTTGCTTTCACCGCCTGAACCAATCAGGCCCATCAAAAAGCGCAGAGTCACGCAGCACTTAGTCCGCGTTAATGGTTTAGCCGTTAATGATGGCGGCTCCAGCGAAATCGACGCCGCATAGCGGCAATATTGAAAAAGTCAAAAGAGTAGGCAGTTTCGATTCTGTCGTCACCTAGCGCTGCTTGGTCCTCGTAGGCAGCATAGAAACAAACATAGTTTCCAGTAATTATTTTTACGCCTCCGCCGTGTTATTCCCAGTCACTGGGCAGAAGAAGGTTTTACCGTCGAGAAATTGCTTTGCCTTTTTATGTAACACTCATTTTACGCTTCAGTGCAAGAAATTTATGGCGGTCCGCGTGCTGAACGACGAAACCGACCTCCTTTTGTCCGCCATTTTGCCTGACCAGCGCGACCCTTATAGTTCGCTGGAGTCGCGAATACATGAAGGTCCCGAGGAAAGAGAGCCGTGTTTTTCAGTCGGGGTAAATAAACCATGCATCGCAGAAAGCTCAAACTCCCTGGGAATGTGCCGCTAACGGTTGGGATAGAAGGTAAAAAATTTGACAACATGGCGTTATCTGTATCCAACAGATAACTGAGACAAACAAAATTTCTTAATGGGCGGTCAAAACAATAAATGACATTATGTGTGCCATGACGAGGACAGTATTCCTCCGCTATACTTGATCGGCTCTGTCGAATTGTATAACATAAAGTGAAACAGAGTTTAGACGGCAGACGCGCTGAATACTCCGCACAACCAACATACAAGGGATCAGCGATCCGCACAATGATCGATGACGAATGCCACGTCAGCGTTCGACAGAGATTCGCGTTCACTCAGTCAGTGCACGAACCTCATTCGAAGGCGCTGATACGCGCCGCCGATGATGTGCCCGACGCTGTTCCTTTTGTCGGTGGCGTAGAAATTGCGGTGCACACAATATCCCTAATAAGGCGGATCGTCGCGGCAGCTATGGTGTTAATTAAGCAGAGCCAAGAATAGAGAGTTTTAGGGAACCGTTTTTGCACATCCAATACGGAACGATGGACGTTCCGGTACGCACTGCGCATGTGCGAGTTTTCTGCGGCAGCGCATGCGCAGTTCGTACCAGAGGGCCCATCGTTTATATAACAATTAACACCATCGGATCATCGCGTCCGGTATACGGTCCGACTTATTAGGGATATTGTGTATACGGAGAGCAAGTCGTCTGCTTCTTGCGCAGGAGTTGCGGTGACGTCAGAACAACGCCGAGCTCTGATTGGCTGTGATTGACCTAAATGCTGCCTCGAGGTCTACAAACTAATATATTTTTTTTTCAATCAGCCAAACATAAGACTTCGGCGTTCTGACATCATCGCAACAACTCTGCAAGAAGCAGACGATCTGGTGCTCCGCGTAGGAGTAAACGCAAGCACTGTGCGCTTTCGGTGGCGTTAGCTGCTTCGCACAGCGCGTGCTCCACGCGGGTACGCAACGCCGCGAGCTTTACGTATGCGTACGCTCTCTACTGATTTTGGCGTACGTACGCAGCAGTCTGGACTTAAAAAAACACTAACAACCCCCCCCCCCACACGCACACACACAGACCCCAAAAAAAAAAAAATGTTATGTTAGTAGACTACCCAATCCACATTTAGCCAAAAAACTCAACTGCTCCAAACCGCAACCGAAACACGAGCACGGAAGTTCATGGCAGGAAGTCACGTGGCCACTCACGTCGTCGAAGAACAACTCACGATGTAAAAAGCGTGGACATGCTAAGCCACACCCTGCGTCTCCTAAAATGTTAGTTATTAAAGGAGAATACGGTCCATCACTCCACTCGTATGCATAGCGCACCTATACAGCCACAAATCCTCCCATGTCGGGGTGGACAGCCCGCATCCGAGAGAGCGCACGCGCATCGCACCGTCCACACTGTCGCGCTTTCGTGCTGTGCTGAGAAAGAGACAGAGAGGGCTGCCACCGACGCACCGAGACACCGGATTGGCCGAGACTGCAAAAACGGCTGTCACCGAGCTGTCTCGAAGTATGTTCACGGCAACAGATGACGGTTTCCCCTCCTAATTCAAAATTGAAAAACCTCGAGGATGCGCGCGTTCAGCCGTTGTAACAACGCAAAAGCTGTCGGCTCCACGGCCATTTCATTTTCGAGGAGTAAGACATTTTCTCTGTACTCCCCAAGTCAGACCCGAGCCGATGGGATAGCCATTCAAGCAGCACCAAAAGCGCATCATCCAGCGCTCATCGCATCCGTGCGGTCCAACTTGTATTGAAAAGAAGTATATAATAAAGTGTTTGCTTTTTATTAGGTTCAATTTTACACCACTCATTTACGTAGCGGCATGGTGTTCGTAAAAGCAATGTTTTTGTTTCCAGTACGGGCGCATGGACTACCTGAAGACCGCGGTGCAAAACATTATCCGTTATTCTATCTACGACGGTGAGATCGTAGGGCTCATCAGCTTCCACGCATCATGCAAAGTCGAGCATCCGCTGGCCTCGCTGAACAACAACACCAGAGATGCTCTAGCGGCTGTCGTCAGGCGACTGCGGCTTAGCGGAGGAACGTCCATCGGTTGCGGTCTCCAGCTGGCCATTAAGGTGAGAGCATTTCTCGATCGATTATCTTGCAGGAAGTATTCGCCGGCGGTCATAGCCAAGACCGCGATGGCTAACAGCGAGCTTCCACAGTTCTGTTGCAACGTGCATTGCACACCATCGAGATTGCCGCTCTTAGTAGCCTGTGAGCTCGTTTGAGCGTGCACAGTGAACAGCACATTCAAGTATGGCGTCCAGGTGGTATACCCCGCGTAAAAACAGGAAAATACAAACAGTCTGACCCTGCGGTTAAGCTGATAGGCTGACAGAGTTTGCATCGGATGAAACAAGCAGAAGCAGGAAACAGTACAAGAAATACGGACGTTCGGTAAAACACTAACTATGTTTTCCACCGGGTAAATTTCAGAAATACACCGTCAGAGGCTCTTATGCATGTGTACGTCCTCGTGGAACGCACGTCATTCGTTTAGTTTCGAAGCAGGAAATGCTTTTTAACGGAAATTCCCAATCCGAAATTTCTGTCCGTCCGTGCATTTCGAGCTAAACTTAGCGGGGACATTGAGTTCACGTGACCTACAAACCAATTCAATTTGTCCGCTGAATTTAGCGGAACAATTTGTGTCACGTGACCTGACCGTCGCGTAGCCTATCTATACCAATCTAGTTTCCTGCGGGAAAATTGATGTCACGTCACCTTTGTACCGAGTCAGTCTCACTGCCAATTTAGCGGGGAAATCCATAAAATTGCAGCTTCTTCAAAGCCCGGAACGATTATTCCATGCCTTCTAAACAAATTTAAACGATTGCTCCTCAAATACTGAATTTCGTGTCTTCCAGGACTTCGTAAATAACGGTTGCTGTTAATTGTGTTAGGCTTAGCAAATGAGAAGTTTCAGCGGTATCGCGAATGATCCTACAGTGATCGATGGCACTCGTTTTGGCTGCCATAGTCATTGACAGTTTACGAAACGCAGGGCGTAACCGCGCGTCCCGAACATTTTATCACAGCTCCATTAGCCCCGAGAAGTTCGCCTGGCGCCCCCTTACGGCGAACCGGGGTGACGTCACGGCGAGGAGAGAATTTTTCCCCGACTCGCCCCGCTCGCCCTGTGGAGGCTGTGACGACGCTAGCTGTCGGCGCGCTCCTTTCTATTTATTTTTTTTTGGCGTGTTTTTCGTAGGAAGTGTAAATTTTTATATATGCCTTTATTGAGGTATGGCCTGTAGCTACAGGCGAAACTTCAACGAACATTTTAAGCATGGCTGACAGGCCAGGCAACGCATGAACCACAGCTGGTATATGAAAATAAAGAAATATGGCCACAATTGCAGGGGCATCACTACAGATTTACATCTCGCACAATAAACGCTGCTGATGGTCCGAATGAATTGGCAGGTTATGTATACTATTTTTTTTTTTGTATCTCTGTCTTTAAACAAGATCGCCGAAGCAGAAAAGCTGCATGCTGCTCGAGCAACGTGCTAAATACAGTCTCTGCCATGGGGAGAGAATCACAAGTAAAACAGCCCAAGTGCAGGGGCAAAGTAAAAAAACAAACAAGGAACATTTGTTATATACATTGCTCGCACTTGACCTTTGCTGGATTCGGATAGTATCTCAATGGACTACACGGGTGGTGTCTGTGGACTTCTTTATATCAATCCTCAAGTAATATATAACAAACGTAAGTTAAGGTGTCTAGCTCGTTATTAGTCCACTAAGCCCTAAAATTGAGATTTTACTTAAATCGAAATGTCCTGAAGCTAAAGTACCAGAAGCTTTTCTCACGCAGACTGTCGCCCTTCACAGGTTCCACATTTTCTGCTACCAGTGCTGCATCTTCCACTAGACAGACGTTCGAATGCTTGCTTTTAATCCTGTTTTCCTCTGTTGTAAGAGAGCCCAGTTGCAGGGAGTTTGGAGGCTGAGGAAGCTTTTGGGGACCTGCGGCAGTGACTCTTAAATGGAAATGAAAATTCAGACTAAACGGTGTATTTTCCGAATACCAAAGGCTGGAATAAAGAATGTCAGGAAAAAGTATAAACATTCCAAATTACGGCACAATTGCTGTGCATATTTTGGGCAGTTTACTACATATCATAGAGGCAACTGGGGGAAATTCGGCCGTTTTTGCTGCTACCATAGAAACTAATTTCCAGTAATTGTGAATCCTCTAAGAAATATGCCTGCATACGCGTATAAACTATATAATTAATTCAGGAAGAAGCTGCATTTATGTAAAACAACCCTGTTCCATGAGCACTTCAAAGATCATCAGACGCACGGCCTTTAAAACATCTGCAAACCAGCGCATGCAGAGTGGCAGCGCAGAGTCGGGGTCGCGAGCTAATTTGCCGACCACCGAAAGGCCCATGATATAAAGGCCGCTTCAGATGCCTTGAAAGCGGGATTTAATATCGTCCTAAATCATGAACATGCAAGGAACAGAATTCCAGCGTCTGAAACACTTGCGTCACCGCTTCACCGACCCCTCTCAAGATTGCCTTGCGTCGTGTGGACGGACGGGGAGATTCATCGGCGTAATTGCCTCCGCCGATAGTTTTCGGGATTTGTAACCCGATTTTAAAGGTAAAAGGGACAAGCGGGCTTATAAAATGTACGGAAGCACGTTAATATCGGCCTAACTCAACGTCTTGTACACCGGGTAAACGAAGTCCGGCTCCTCGAAGAGCTTGCGGCACACAACGCCAAACCAGGAAACCGGTGCTTTGAAGCGACCCGATGCGAGATCGCGGAGCGGGGTACTCGCCCTGACGTCACGGTACACCTCACCCAATCAGGGCGCGGCGACCGCAGCGACGCTTGTGTTCGCTCTCGGGGCTAACACCCAGGGAAATCACGGCAGCAGCCGATAGGAAGAATGCCGGTACGGTTAAGGTTTGCCCGAAGGGCATCCCAAACCGCTGTTACGCTTAAGCGTGGCTAACGGTTACTGGCAACTATACTCCAGTTACACGAGCGCCCTAAACTGCAGTTACGCTTAAGTGTCGCTAACGGTTACTGTGAACTACACCCCGGATACACGAGCACCCTCAACCGCATCTAAGTCTGACTGAGTTCAGAGTTGATAAAACCCGTTTGATTTACTGGCGTCTAACTCCTGCAGGTTAGCTCAGTTGGTAGAGTGCTTCACTGGAAATGAAGAGGTCCCTGGTTCTATACCAGGACCAGGGGGATATTCTGGGTTGCGCGCCAGTCACCTCTTGCTGTCTTTGGAGATTTGTGTTTGTCATTTGTCCCCCTTGTTCCCCTTCTCCAGGAAATATTTTCGTCATTCTTGTCCAGCTCGCTTGCACCTTTACATTAATATCATAATCATCATAACTTTTAAGATGCAGGCCACTCACCCTTGTTTGTGTTAGACTGGTGGCAGCTGATAAAACCCCTTTGCTATACTGACGTCTTAGTCATGGTTGACTCAGTTGGTAGAGCGCTCCACTGGAAATGGAGAGGTCACTGGTTCGATAAAAGGACCAGGCGGATTTTTTCGGTCGCGCACCAGTCACTGAGCTGTGTTTGGCGATTTGTGCTTGTCCTTTGTCGCCCTTGTTCCCCTTCTCCAGGGATTATTATCGTCATTCTTTTCCCGCCCGCTTGCATCTTTGCGTTAATCGCATAATCATCATAGATACACATCTTGCACACAAACATTTTCGGCTCACATGTGATCAAGTGCATTCAAAACAAATCACATACAAATATGACGAACACACCTGACGTGCTTACTCTAATCACTCCAATAGCGAAATCCGTTGACTGCCCATGAGTCTTTTATACTGACGATCTGAGTGCGCAAACTGTTCGGGTATCTACACGTTAGAGAATAATGTTGCAAATATAGTGCTCGTTTCGCCCCAAGATCCATCTTCAAGAACGTTTTCAAATAAATCAAGGCTTCTATCTCCTAGTAGAAAACAAAGGTAAACACGAAAATAATTTGCGACAGTCGATAAAACAACCTCCCACATCGGTTCACAGCATCTATGTCTTCGCTTCCCAGCATAGCAGCCGCGAACCAGCTTTCTCGTTCCTTACGTTAATCGAGAATTCAAAGGGATGTGGTCGCCGTTCGCGAGAGATTGCTTTCTTGTCGCCACACACGGCGAACGAAGGCTGTATTTGATATAGGAGTACGGCGGCAGTCGCACTCCTTCCGCGCGTTGCGCGGCAGAAATGCATGCAATATAATACCGCACGCAGCCCACATCTTAATTTGTGTGTAGACCAGTGACAAATGCTCGCGTTTCCGAGAAAGATATAAGCAAATTCAGATAGACTCGTAGAATGCCAAAACATTTTTTTAATAGTCCTAATGCTACCGCGTGGGCGAAATGGATAGAACGTTATTCAAACTGACCGTATAAATCGGTTTTATAACTTACCGCACTGGGATTTACTACAGAGGTAAGTACACGGAACCCTATAGCCACAAACAGCTTTTTCTTGCAGCTTCGCTGCAAAAGAAAAAAAAAAAAGAAAACTTTTTTTGTCTGGAAAAGTTATCGTTAAGCATTTTGTCTCAAAATCATCAGAAAATCGTTCTAAGTTATTCTGGCGTTTACTACGATTTAAAAATTTGTGAAATGGAAAAATAGGCCTACCTATTCTTCAGTTCATTCGCCCCGAATAAACGCCACAGTACTGTAATATTTGTTTTAGTGTAGGTGCTAAGTATTGGGAAAGCAATTTTTGATTTTTCTTGATTTACTCAGGTGAGCCAATCTTTTCACAATTTAAGCGAAAGCTTCCGCCACCTTCAGGCACCTCTATAATAAACCCCAGCGCGATAAGTTAGGAAACCAATTTATGCAGTCGGTTTAAAGTGCGTTTAATCCATTTCGCCCACTCTGTAGACACACTAATTAAGTCACCCATTAACGGTCGTGACAGTGCACTGTCACGACCGAAGACGGCTCGATCAGAATCATTCAACCACCGAGCACACCCAGACCGTGGAGACGACGTTCTCAGTGTCAACTAGGAGCCATGCAGCGAAGCTTCTTGGACGGCGAAACCCAGGCCACTAAACTTGCCGGATCATCGCCGTCGAGCGGCGGATCCGGTGACGAGTAGCCCGCTCGTCACCGGCTCGTTGGAACCAGAGTCGTTTATTGGGAGAGTTTGGCCATACATTGGTTTGAATAGGCGAGCATCTCGGGGCCAGAGCCGTGTATACAGAGAGTTTAGTCAATGGGAGGCGCGGGCAGAGCCAGGGCGTGCACCAGACAGAGAAAGTGGGCTTGACATGCTCCCTTGGCCAACCAGAAGCCTAAAAGAATCCCCTAGCTGTGGTAGCGAGAAAGTGTTTTGGTCCAAGGTATATGTTTGTATACGGTTTTAATTAGCGCGTAGGAGTGAAGTGTAGTAACCCTTTATGGTTGAAAATAGGATCCACGTGATGTTTCGATTATGATCATGCAGAAGGTTGTAAGAAACGAACGCGCCGCTCAACTCTGTTTTGCTCGAGTAGAGTGTGACCGCTCGGACGGCGGATTCCCGGCCCTCGGCGCTTGGCGTACGAGTTATGTCGACCGCTTCGCTAGTCACACTCTTCTACCATGACTTTGGATGACCACGATTGAGACATCACGTGCACCATATTTTTAGTCACCGAGAGTTACTCCGACACACTTATCAGGCTTGTTTCTCGCGACCACCGCCAGGGTATTATTTCCGACTTCCGATTGGCCATATTCGAAAACGCCCGGCCCGTTTTCGGCCGATGGCGCCTCCTCATTTGTCTCCTATACTTCCCAACAAATGGCCGAACTCTCTACATACACGGCTCTGCTCGGGGCCAACCACAGGCCTCGAAACAGCCTCTAGCGGTGGTCGAGAGCTCTAAAAATGTGACACAACTAATTTAAGCTGTTTTAGTGTCGCTAGAGTGAAAAGGTATAACTCACGGTGACTGGTAAACCTGGCGCATGTGAGGTTTTCGTCACGTGTATATTCAAGGGTATAGAATAAACGAACGTGCGCTGAAACTGGCGCAAAGAAAGCACTGCCAAAGCCAGCGCACGAGCTGAGCGGGACTCGATATGCGTCTCGAGACGCTCGCGCGCTCCAGCCTTTACACTGTTCTTTCTCAGCCAGTCTCAGCTAAGACGCTATTCTATCAAGCCGGCCCAAAAGCAAACTGTCACCGAGACGCCGCGATTGAACGCTTCTATTTCACGCTTTAAATGTCGTTTGCAACATTGTGACGTCGCGGTCTGCTGATTGGTCGACGCTGTGTCGTCCTATTAATTTACGCCCTAACCGCTGGGGCAGTATTCGGCGCTGGCGGCGGCCTTTTTTCCGCCAAACTCCCCAATAAACGGCTCTGGTTAGAACTATCCTCGGAGGTGTCTACGTCCACACACAGAACCCAGCGCATGAACAATAACTATGCACTCCAGCACGGGAGCGCGAGAACAGCACATGACAAACAGCGAAAGCGGCAGGTTCAGACCGCAGAAATGAGCGCCTCGCAAACTCCGACTGGCCCCAACGTGCTTGTCGTACAATGCTGCCAAGCATTTCTTGTGCAAGAGAAACATATATATATAAAAAAAAAAGAGAATGAAAAAAAAAAAAAAACACAATGAACCTTTCTTGCGTTTGGAAACGTTTTTAGCACGTGCTACGTGGATATTTTCATCCCAGTTAAAACCAAAACGAAAATGTAAACGCTTCCAAAGAATGCACACGGGAAGGACGTCAGGACAGCGGTTAAAAGTGCATCAATGATGGCCGCGCTCGCGGCAGCGCTGGCTTCCACGACGTGTTGGAACAGAGGTTGCGATCATTATAAAGCCAGCTTCAACGATCTGGGGGCCGAGTTGGCTAACGTGTCTCAGATCGTAGCGTGCAGCGAAAGCTTGCGCTGCAGAAGCTCCAAGGGTTCGATTATTTCAATTACAAGAGCTCTAAGAATCGCGAAACTTGGTGTATTATACTAAGGCTATAAGCATCTCATTTCAAGAATAAGCTATCGGGTTAATTTCTATGTCCTGGCCCCTTTAACACCGACCAATGTCTTCTTAACAGGAGCTCGAAGTCAACGGCACGAGTTCCGCCGGGAGCACGATTATTCTGGTCACCGACGGCGAAGAGAACCGCGATCCCAGCGTTGCCGACGTCCTGCCGGACCTCGTAAGCAAGTCGATCAAAGTGCACACGTACGCTCTCGGACCTGAAGCCTCACGGAAGCTGGAGCAGATCGCGGAAGATACGGATGGCACGGCCTACTACTTCGGCGACTTCCAGAACAACACGATCGCTGCCCTGGGCTCGGCCTTTCTGGTGTCCGTGACGTCCCACCTGGACACTATAAACCATCCGATCATTGTAAGTCGCCATCCTCTGTTTCGTATCTTATATTCTGTGATCGCCTTGTCGTGGCTTTTATCATTTTTTACTTTTATTTTTAGAAGGATACATTTTAGATGGGTTCACACACTTGTGTTTGCTTATAACCGAGTTGTTGTGATCTCTGGTGACGAGAAAACACACTAGCAAGTGGCGCCATCTGTGAGGTCGAACTCGAATTGCATTTCCCCGGGGCGAAGATGTTTGGGAGATCAAATATGGGTATCTCAGAAAAATGTTCGCTTATGACATTGTCAAAAGTGTTTATAAAGCCAATAAAGAAAGAATTAAACGCATATTTATATATATATATATATATATATATAAACGAACATATGCAGATGAATGAGCCGTACTTAATCCAATGAATCAAAGAATCCTGGCTCCGCCGTTCTTTGGCTTTCGGCGGGTTCCTGAAAACTTTGATTCTTTGATTCATTAGATTAAGTACGGCTCATTCATCTTCATATGTTCGTTTATATCCTCCTCGGGGACCACGTACGATGGTGTGACGTGCCCGTGTTGCATATATATATTAAGAAAATCCGAGATATTCCACGGCTACCCAATAGATGGCGCCAGTGTCTTCTTCCCTCGCAAGAGGTCACAAGGCACTCGGTCGTAAGCAGTAGCGAGTTTGTGAACCAGCTTGTATATGCCAACACTCCGCGTCCCTTGTGTACTCGTGTTGGCCTGTTTGCATGGCGTCACACCATCAGGTAACATATATTTCCCCGCTGAATCTAGCGGGGAGATTGACATCACAGTTTAAAGTCGTAATGTCACCTGATGCCATGATGTAACGTAGCGTTAATTTTCCTTTTAAAGTTACCGACGAAATTGTGATGGTCGCGTCACGTGACACTGAGACGTAACGCCGTGACATCAGTGACACTGCGAGGTTACACGACTCCATGACGTCACGCGAGCGTGTTACTTCGCATCAAATTATTTCTCCGCTAACGTTAGCGGAAAAATAAGTGTTACGTGACCTGGCGTCTTGTGATGTCGGGTCACGTGACACTCTGACGTCATGCGACGTGACCACGTAATGTGACCTCGGGTCAGGTGACGTAAATTTCCCGTGAAAAGCCCCCCCAAGTGCTATCACACATGAATTGCATTTGACGGAATGTATAAGGTAGGAGCATATAGTCTTGTCAGTTATAACGTTTATAACTCCGCTCCAACATATCTTGCCAAACACCCGTACGTGCTGCCTCGACGAGCCACTGAGTCACGCGAGGACGGAACTTCGGAGTGCACTCATCGTGTGGGGGAGCTGTCATACGCATGCTTCCGTATCACTCTGGTCACAGAGTTACTACAATAATCTAGAGTGGAAGGTCCCATGCATTCGGACCGCTTCGGATCGGCGGTGTATAGACGCGGACATCGGAGGTCTTCGTTAGTAGTCCCGATGGACCCACATTGCTGGCGGCGTATTAATATCCCCAAAGAAGCAGCGATACGTCACCTGTAAGGTCTGTACCTTGTTCTTTTCTAGCTTACATTGCAGGAAAACACCGATATCGAATTGATGGAAAGACTCCCATTGGCTGGCGCGCGGCATAGTTCCAAGGAACGCCACCCCACTGCCATGGCGCAGCGGTCCGGCCGCCCGTAAGATGGAGAGGGTGGCCGGGCCCTGCGGTACGGCCAGCTGCAGAGCCCGTCCGGTAAAGGGGTGTCCAAACAGGACACTACAAAACGCACGACTCCGACAAATCGTGAAAATTGAAGCGGGCGCGTCCGCTTCAATTTTCACGATTTGTCGGAGGCGTGCGTTTTGTAGTGTCCTGTTTGGACACCCCTTAAGAGTCCGCACAGGTTGCCTGGTCGGGCTCAGCGCGGCGCGCAGCTTGGAGGAATTCGCTACGTATACAAACGCTTTCGCATTCCGACGCGTTAGCAGTCTTATATTTTTCTGCTCTTCTGTCGCTCTCTTTCTGGTTTCTTCTCTTGGGGACCGCCGATGTCAGCGTTTAAGATTGGCCGCGTTTTGCTCCTGTAGTTTTCCTCCAAAAATGGCTGGAGGCCTCGTCGCTTTCCCACATTGCACCGCGTGGCGCAGATAATTCTTGAGCTGCTCCGAGTCTGCCCTCAGGCCGGCTCGGACTCTTCTTATTTCCTGATAGTGGCACGATCCATTATCTTTCATATTGTATATTCAGAACACAAAAATAATAAATTTATAAGAAGCGAAAGGGGGAAAAAATAAAAGACAATAGGTGCATATTTTGTTTTCTTATCCTTGCCTTTTTGTGTTCTCAAATGACAAAACGTTGAACCGACATCAACTTGTCCTCGCTATCGATACTCTTTCACCTGGCGTGTACATTGAATATACGGATGAGTAGGTGAATGGATGGACGGAGGCATGGAGGCTGTTCCCTTTGAATGGAGCGGTGACTTGCGCCACGTATTGCCTTTTTTTTTTTTTTGTCGAAAGTGCGCACTTTCCAGTAACTACTGCGTGATGTATTCGAGGTTCTAGACTACTTTTGGAAAATGGTAGAAGGAGAATCTAGGAAAATTCTTTCACCTCTATCTAAAGAACATGTTTCTAATATTTACTATGCACAAACTTACTCTTAGGATAAACGTAGCTTAATCTGCTTCGGGGAGGTCAAGGTAGATGTCGGGGTTAAGTTAAAACTTTACCCTCATTCAGGTGGAATAACTTTTCACGTGTGCATAGTGCCACTTGTACAGGTCTTGTTCGACGAAATAACGCTTCAGTTTCTTTTATACCTAGGCCGTTGACCTTCCGGTTTTAACTGAAAAACACCGATAAACGCCCGTCGGTGTCAAAAATATCAAATAGGTTAAAACTGAGAAACACCCGTTTATGAAACGTTTTACTTCTGCTATGGCTGTTCTTCTGTTTCTTTCTTTTCTCCTAAACCCTTTCCTTATAGACCCGACGTTTAAGTTCTTCATGATTTTTTTCAGCGATAGCCTAATCAGCGTTCTTTCGCGTCCGTCCGAAGCAAATCACCGAAATACACATATATTTCAAAAACAAATACACTAACAAAAAAATCCTCCGATTTTTTTTCAAAAGTACGAACGGAAGCTCTCTAGACTCTGTTTCATACTTAGCGTGCAACGCTGTCAAAGCTTGGACTTGGGTTTGGGCTAGTTGGTTGTACATTGATAGACGTGCTGCGCTGCGAAGTTCTACAGAACAAACGCGTGACTAAAAAATTGAAAATGAAAAGGATGAGTTTACATTGAGATGAAGAGAAACACAACGAACACAAATGGGCGCAGACTAACAACTGTTTATTCTTTTCTTTTTCCTCCTTTTCAATGCATGAGTTTCCCAATGCGTGAGTTGTGTTCGTTGTGTTTCTCTTCATCTCAATGTAAACTCATCCTTTTCATTTTCAATTTTTTAGTCACGCGTTTGTTCTGTAGAACTTCGCAGCGCAGCTCGCTGTCAAAGCTACTGGCGCGAGCGCGTGGCTTCATCTATGGTTTTGTTTGCGCGAGAACGCGTGCAAATGATGAACGAGATCAAGCCCCATGCTCGCGCCAGTTGCTTTGACAACGTTGCACACTAAGTATGAAACAGAGTACAGCACAGCTCGAATTACGATTCGACGTTTTCTTTTTTCCAGTTGCTGGACAAGACGGCGTCTTTTAGGACCGCCGAGGAATTCCCGTTCACGGTCCCGAAAGAACTCGGCGCTAACACCAAGATATCCATTACATCGCTATCCGCACAAAAGTTCGACTTTTATGTGACGGGCGCCAACGGTCAAAACTGCACTGACTGCAACAAAGAGATCGGAGACCAGCTCGAGATAATCCACATACCGGAGACCAAAGCGGTAGGGTTCGCCTCCGTTTCGAGTATCCTCTGCCGAATTCTATTTACCCTGCTTGAAACTGTAGCAGCGTTACTGCCATACTCGGTTTAACATTAGGACCGACTAAAGTCCCTCGACACTCTTCTTTTGCAAGTAACCACAACCAATAGGAATGACGAAGCGCATTCCGTTAGACCAAAATTGCGCAATTCAGTTCAATCTTCTGGTGTGCGCCACCATTCGCTTCCTAAAACTTGCACCGCCACGCCGTCGGCGCTTCAAAAAGTGTAGCTACATTTTCCACATGGGCGCCGCAATCTTGAACGTCGTCACTTCTGGTGTATGTGTTAAAACATCATATCGATATCTCCACGCCGCTGAAGGGGTTCACGAAAAATGCGTGATAGTCGCACATTCCCGTTTTGCCTCACCCATATTGTCTCGCATATTCCAGTTTGAAATGTCTTTATATATATATATTTTTTTTTTCTTTTTTGGCCCGCATACCAGATGTCGAACCATAGCCTCCTCTATACGGAGAAAGCCTGGCGCGTCGCGAGAAAAGGCGGCCGCCGTAAATGGGAAAGGAGGGGCGGAGAAACGGGAGCGGAGAGAACCTTGCCTGCTAGCGCCACAAAAGAGCGAGCGGCCAAACGCAGAAACAATATTTTTTTTTCTCTCTCTTTTCTTGTCGCTGTCGTGGAGAGGAGAAACTCAACGTCCACCCTTTCCCGTTTCTCCCTGCGCCCTTTCGAATCGCCGCGCCCGTTTTTCCCGGAGTACGAAAACGACGGTGAGGAAAACACAAAAACAAGCGTGGTTCGGGGAGCGGCCGCTCATGACCCAAGCGCTCGCTGTCTAGGTCTGCCCTTTCTGCTCTGCGCTACCATATTGGTCACCGTTCGGCGCGCTCCTCCTCTCCTTTTTCCTGCGGCCGCGCGCCCAATGGCTCCGTCGTCGATGTGCCAGGCTTTCGCCGTATAGAGGAGGCTATGGTCGAACCCACATGACTGAAAACAAAAGGAAACGAAAAAACGTCGAAGCTACGATCAGACAGACATAACCAAGCAGCGCCAAAATTACATTGTAATTTTGGCGCTCGTCGTCACCGGTTAAACCAACCACGAGTAGTGATTGATTGGCTCCATACGCTTGTAGCGTTGACTGAGGTCGGACTTAATGCGAAACGGAAAATTTCCTTTCAATACAGAAAAGTGCTAATCTCCCTATAAGAAAAAAATAATCAACAGAAACAAACACTTATATTGTGTCATCCCGTTCCAGACAACCCTCTGGACACTGGTTTTGATACCACAGGCGGGTACCGCCTCCAACGTCACTGTTACAGTGCAGTCGACGCAGCGAAATCCCAAGGACCATCCAATCAGAGCCCAGAGCTTCGTTAAGGAAGACAAAAGTAAAAACCAGGTCACAATCTACAGCAGGGTTTTCAAAGGAGACCGTGGTGTCCTGAGGGCGGTCGTCATCGCCACCGTTACACTGCCAGGATTGAACGGGACGACCTTCCTCCACCTCAAGGACAACGGGCTTGGTACGCCTCAACCACGGTGTAACGCCTTACTTAACCTTGTTAAAACTTAAAAATAGGCCTTTAAAAAAAAATCCCAGAAGGCCGCGCGTGAATTCCTGTACGCGCCTCGTTGCCGGCCCCACGTGACACTGAAGAGAGCGAGAAGGTAGCGCAGTCGCCCGCCTGTCGTTGCCCGCTTGCCGTCGCCTCCATGGTCGTCTCTGCCGTCTGGTGCAACCAGTCGTACCCATGAGGTTCCGGCATTTTTTTAGGTGTCGTGGACGGCGCTGCACGTTTTGCAGAAGGCCTCTTGGTGGGATGGCCTATGAAGGATCCCTCGAGGGCTTTAGAATGGCAGCCAAAGATTTGCCATATGGTGCTTAGCTCAAGGGGCAATGCCTCTTCATGAAACTTACTCCACTATTCTAAGAGAGGACATGGCTCTTATTGAAGGAGCTGTGCAATGATTTTAACGTTGAAAGAATTGGCATCTTCTGTTTTTGATATTGTTAATTTTGTCACAAATGACAGAATGCACACCTACTTTAATCGAAATGTTGAGTTCCGCCGCGTAATAGCGAGGCAAAACTTAGAATATTCCCCGACCTGCAGCCGCGAGCGGCGGCCATGAGAAACACGCGACATGACGTCAATGGGGAATCTTGTAGAAAGATAGCAAGTTGTGCGAATACCTGCTCGATAAAAGGTAACTTTTCTATAAATCTTGTCGTTCCAACATATATATATATTAAGATACGTCAAAAGCCTGGTATCATCGACAAAACTTTTAATTAATATACGGAGTTTTAGTGGCGCCATCTATCCTAGGTCCACAAAACCGTCAGCTCTATCTGCTACCGTGAACAGCCGCCAGAAGCCGGAGGGGAAGGGGGACAGGGCCGGACGGGTATGGCCGTACCCGGATGAGACTTTCCTCCTTTCAACATATTGTTCGCGCGGCGCCCGCCAACACGTGGTCACGCGGTCGAGAGCAGATGAATTCTCGCTGCTCACTAATGGCTCTAAAGAGAGAACTTTACCGGAACTCCGCGCCTACCCCATCAACGTCACTGCGCACGTGACCCGGAAGACGGCGTACGAGTTGAGAGGCGGCAAAAACCTGGATCTTTTTCATTTAAAAAAAAAATATAAACTAGGGTTTTTAGGCAAAATCTGTTTTCTGTAGTTCACTCCAGAAGTGTCAGGCATCAACTTCCACAATTATTTAAGCAAAGCCCTGAAATTGTTGCACAGCTCCTTTAAATTATGCCAGGTTTAAGCGATATGTGATTCAATCGCTCGTTCAAATAGATCTCCTTTCCTTGTAACCTGGCTGAAATGGTAAGTTTATCGATAGCCACTGACAGGCCAAAAACGCCGGACGTGGCGAATACCGGTAATCTTGTTATCGCTTCACAGTCAGTGAAATGGAGGCATTAGCCGGTCGGAACGTCGAAGAACAAATCGTAAGACAAGATTGAATACAATACATACCTTACACCTGTCGTCATCCCATCAGCTCTTCGGCCACCACCAGGGAAAAGGGGAAGGATGGAACGTTCCATTCCTTTGGATTCTCCTTTAATGCGAAGCCGGCGTCATCAGCTTTTGAAGACGCACCAAACGGCACCTAAACGCCCCTGTCCGATAGAGCGAAGCCCGCAGTCTGTAGCAGCAAAGTGTTGGATAGACGTCTATTGGAAGGCGTGCGTCACAGTTCCAAGAATTGCCAACCCGCAGCGGCCCGGTGGTGGTAATGGTGAAAAACTTTTATTTTATAAATGGTGAGTTTGCAGGCCAAAATGACCCTTTACATAGGTGGAGCCCTTAGTCCGAGACCCCGCTGGACAAAGCCGCTACCCGCGCCCGTTGGACTAGAGCCCTTTGAGACTCGAGCCCCGAGCAGTTGAGTAGGGCTGCCTCCCATTCCTCTCTAGTGGGGGAAGGATAAGGGTGAAGGGAAGGGTTCATCTGACATGCCCGCACCATGTGAAAGTTATCGGAAACTTCCCCACAGTGAGGGCATCGCCCATCAACTTTGGAGTCAAAATGTTTTGCTATTGCAGGACCCAACAGGGTGTTGGTCTGCAGGCGCCTCAACGTTCGTTCATCGGCCCTACTCAGGCCCTTGGCTGGGGCCGGGTAAAGCCGATGGCGTTCGCAATAGTCTGCCAGGATTTCCTTGAACCGCAGAAGCGGTTGTCTAATCTCTGAGCCGGAAGAGCCTGGATGAGGTACCCGGTGGGAAAGCGCTCGGGCGGCCGCGTCCGCAGCCTCGTTACCTCGAAGGCCCTGGTGGCCCGGAGTCCAAACGATGCGTTTAGGTGAGGGTTCCGAAACCATCACGGCTCGCTTTAAAGTGCGGTAGGCTAAAGGTGAAACCACGCCCGCCAGGTAGTGCTCACAGGCTCTGCGCGAATCTGTGATGATTATCTTCGAATTCGGGGCCGAGGCGGCAAGCGCTATAGCTACCTCCTTGGCCTGCGCGGAGTTGAAAGCTCTATAGGAGAGTCCGTCGACGCGTCTGTCCTGGTGAACTACGGCGGCCGTATAGAAACCAGTGGGCGACGGCCCTGCCACATCAACGTGGTACACGCCCTGCTTAGATCCGTATTGGTGTTCGAGAGCCCGAACGCGCGCCTCTCGTCTGCCTTCGTGTGTCGGCGTACCCATGTTGCGCGGGAGTGGAGAAACCCAAAGCTTGTGACGCTACACTTCCGGAAGCCTGCATGTCTCCTCTGGAATGCATTCGTGTTGGATGTGCAAGCGGTCTAGCAGGCGGTGCCCGGAAACCGTTTGCGAGAGTCGCGTGTATTGGTTCACGAGGTGGGCCTCTTTCAGCTCCTGGTAGGTGTTGAGCACCCCCAGCGCCAACAACTTAGCGTTGGATGTAGTCACCGGGAGGTCTAGAGCTCGCTCAGTAGCCTTCCAAATAATGGCGTCGATGCTGCGTTCGTCGTGTTGCTTCGTAGTGCGAAGATAGCGCACGGAGTTGAGGATCCTGCTGGTTACGAAGGCATGGACGAGCCGAAGCGCGTCCCCGCCCCGTAACCCCCCGCGTTTGTTAGAAACGCGGTGGATCATACGTCCGACCTGTTCGCCAACACGTTTGAGTTTGGAAATAGTGGTTTCCGGTCTGAGCCTGTTATGAATAAACAGGCCCAGGATCCGGATCTCCTCGACTTCTCTGATAGAACCTCCCGTGAAGGAGATACGTAAACTCGTGTTGTCGTTCTGATTGGCTCTGACCTGTAGAAGTTCCGATTTTGCAGGAGCGCATTGAAGACCACAGCCGATAGCATAGCTATCGACGATGGAAGCAGCCCGCTGAAGGCGGTCCTCCATTTCCCCAAGGCTCCCTTCGGTGGTCCAAATGGACCTTTTCCGAGAAGCGTTCTGCGCACGCGCGAGCGCCCGATGCCAAGCGGCGGAAGTCGGAGCGAAAAATCGAGGAAATTCGGAAGGAGGCTGTATATCAGCGAGTAGAAGACGTAACTGCAGCATATATATAATTGTGTTACACAAAAAAAGAACGCCGACGGAAAGGAAAACACGACGTTTGGGTGGACGCCACGGATGCCCATCTTTAAAGTAGCGTTGGGCTGGCGCCGCTGCTCAGAGAGCGAAGAAACTGGTAGCGTAGCTCCCATTATCAATTGGTAGCGCAGGTAGGTCACTTCCTCGATTTTTAGTTCGTGCAGCCACCGCCTGGTGCCGTCCGTAGGTGGAAAAGGTCCATTGTTATATCATCCGCGTAAAGTGAGTGTTGGATGCCTTCCAACTGGGCCAATAAATGTGGAAGCCGCATCATGGCAATATTGAAAAGGAGCGGCGAGAAGACCGCTCCTTGGGTAGTGCCCCGTGTGCCCATGGTGTATGGGCCGTATTCATCGTCCTCGATCTTAAGCAGGGCCTGGCGCTTCGAGAGAAAGTCTCTTACGTAGGCGAAGGCCTTGTGTCCACAATCCGTGGTGCTCAGGTTTGCCAGAATGCTGCCATGGCGAACGTTGTCAAAGGCCCCCTTAAGATCGAGGGCAAGGATGACCTTATCGTTGTGGCGCATGGCAGTGGGTTGTATTATGTCGCGGTGTATTTGGAGGAGAACGTCCTGTGCAGACATATGCGGGCGGAACCCAAACATACTGTCTGCAAAGAGGCCCTTAGCCTCCATGTACGGCGAAAGGCGATCCCGGACCATCGTCTCCACAAGTTTCCCCGCACATGAGGTCAGTGAGATGGGCCTCAGGTTGTCTGTATTTACCTTCTTGCCTGGCTTAGGAATGAATGTGACCAGGGAGGTCTTCCAGTCGGGAGGGAGTAAACGCCCATCCCAGATCTGATTAATGTACTTTAGCAAGTGGAGGTAAGCCGAGTCCAGAAGATTCGTAAGTAGTGTTACTGTTATGCGATCACGGCCGGGAGCCGTACCTCTGCGCATCTGAGCTAAAGCCGCCCTAAGGTCGTGCAACGTAAAAGGGGGATTAACGTCTGGATTAGGCCTTCCCGCATATTCGTACTCGGGCCCCATCGGGTCCTCTATGCGAGAAAGATACCTGTCACACAGGGTGTCTGCGAGTTGAGCTGTCGTGCCTTGGTACCCGTGCAAAGCCCGCCGGAGCTGTCGTTGCGTCTCCCCTCTCGTCTGAGTGGGGTCAGTGAGGCTGCGAAAGAGGCGCCACGTCCCTCTCCAGCTCATCTGACGCGCTGCCGAATTACACTTTTCTGTCCAATTCGAGTCAGTGAGCTGGGCAGCATACGCTGCAGCCTGCTCCGTGAGTTCGTTAATGCGAGCCTTAAGCTTGCGATTTAGCTTTTGCTTCTTCCACCTTTTGGTAAGACTCCGGCGTGCCTCCCACAGGTGCAGGAGGTGATTGTCAACGGCGGGGAACGCTTCTGTAGTCTGAAGTGTCGTAACGAGTTGTTGCTGTATTGTGTCCAATTGCTTTGCCCACTCCGCATAGCCGCCAGAAAAAAGCACTGGAGGTATCTCCTGCGTCCTAAACTTAGGCAAATTTGTCAATTTGGCATGGCCCCACTTTTTGCGAGCCGCCTTCGCCAGAAGAGTGATCCGGAGAAGGCATTGATCGCTACCGAGAGTGTCCCCCAGGTTCTCCCAGGCGGCATCTTTAGCGTTCTTAACGAGGGACAGGTCAGGGCACGTGTCGCGAGTTACCGAATTGCCCATGCGTGTTGGACATGCCGGATCCGTGAGCAGCGTAAGGCGAAGTGTGGAAATTAGCTCCGCCAGCTTGCGGCCTCTGGCCTTCTCAAAGTGGTATCCCCAATGCAGGCTGGGAGCACTTAAGTCCCCAACAATCACTAGAGGTTCCTTGTCAGCCGATTTCAGTGCGCGGTAGAAAATTTCGTGGGAAGTTACGCTTGGCTTATGCGAGGGGCAGTAAATGTTGAGAATATGTATTGACGGGTCACGTCGCTTTAGTGGCAGGACCCTCACCATACTGTATTCCTGGTCAGTCGCCAAGTCTAAATCGACGGAGACTGCGGTATATGCGTTTTTCACAAGAAGGCACGTCGTAGCACCACCCTGGAACGTGCTGTACCCAGAAAATTTAGCTTCCGCGCCAGGTTCCTGTAAAGCCAGGACCGCCGGCGCGGTACCGAGAGTCTGCAGGTAGAGCTGGAGGTGCGACCGTTTCTTCCAGCTCCGAAAGCCCCTACAGTTCCACTGTATGATCTCGAATTTCTCCACTGTAGCGTCGTTACGAGCTTTCCGATGGGGTCGGCTAGCCATAGTGAATGGTGTTCTTTTTTTTTTTTTAATTTTGGCGGGCACGCTTAATCTCCGAAGACGATGGCGCCTCGGGCGATGCAACAGCGTCTCCGGGGAGGGTGCAGCCGGGTTGTGTTCTAAAGAGCCTGTGGTCTGACGAGGGAACACCTTTCGCCTACGCGAATCCGGTCACGGGGAACGCGAGCGAGAGCGGCTATTCTCAACTTGGACGCTGGCCCGTCTCTGTACTGTGGATAGGACAGAGTCTGTCACTGCTGGGATTATGCTCTGCACCATATGTGGGCGCTCCAGTTTCCAGAGTTCCTTGAAGGAAGCTCTGACGCTTTCCAAAATTTTGCCTGGCATGTCCGCAATTGTGCGTTCCAAATTTTCCAGACGGTGATCAATGAGGGGCATGTGCCCCACAGGTGTGCGGCCCGAGCACTGCGAGACGCTAGACGGTCCTGACGCGGCCGAGGCCCTGTCATCGTGGTCCGCCGGCTCAGCTTGCTGCATGGGCTCCGAAGACCCGGCCTGTGCCTGGGGCTCCGTCAGCCTGGCCAATTTTGCCTCTAGCTCTTGAATTTTGTTAGCTAGAATTTCGGTTTGGCGCCGGAGTTCAGCGTTTTGCCTCTGTAGGGCGACTTCGGTTTGGGAGGGGGAGAGAGGCCCACGGACAGCCCCAACCCAACCGCTCACCTTTGTTTAGGCGCTTTCTAAGGGTGGGAAATCCCCCGCGTTGAAGGTGGCGCATTTGTCCTGTTCCCGGACTTGGCGCCTCTCGTGCGTTGTCCGGGCTGTTCCTGCGTAGAGGTAGATGTCCTGGTGTTGCCCTTGGTGGTCGGAGCTTGCTTGAGAGCTGACTTCCGCCTGGCGTTGGTCGGTGGAGTCCCCGGCTTGATCGGCTTCCGGTACTTGCTGGTACAGCCGGCAGCGCCGGTGAGGTGATTGCCCCCGCAGAGGAGGCAACAAGGGGTGCAGTCGTGTTCAGCAAGGCCCTCGGAAGTGGGAGCTACTTGAGAGCCACAGCGGCCGCACCGTCCCGCCTGCGGCCGCGGGCAGATGTCAGCCCGGTGCCCCACCGTCCCACAGCGGTGACAAGCGGGGATCGTCTTCTTGTACAGTCTCACGGGGATGCCCTGATCGCTGCAGTAGATTTGACGGGGCACCGTTTTTCCCTCGAAGGTGACCACTGCGACGTCGGTGTTGCCCAGTTTCCTCACGGAGAGAATTTCGCCGTGCTTCCATCTGAGTTTTTGTTTGAGGGAGACTGATGTATCGTTGGGGTCAATGTTGATGACCCCCTTGCAAACGTCACCCGAGGCTTTGGCATGTCCACGGAACGGGAGCTGGCGGTCCCCGACTACCAGCATGATGTCACCGAGGAGCCTCTCGGCAGCGGGCACTAAGTCCAGTCCACACACTAACACATTTTGATCCCACACGGGCCATACAGAGAGTTTACCTCTCCCAGCGGCCCGGCCGCCGGTAAGAGGGAGAAGGTAGCCGGGCTCTGCAGAGCGGCCGGCCGCAGAGCCCACACGGGCGGCATCCGCACAGGTCACCGGCCGGGCGCGGCGCGCAGCATGGAGGAATACGCTACGTATACGAATGCTTTCGCATTCAGACACGTGCTTTGTGTCCCAGACTTGCCAAGACGTCGCTATTCTCCCTTTAGAGGATTATAGAAGATTAAGCGTAACGCGAAATGCGTACGAAAACAGATTTCCCCTCTCTCTCTGTTCCGTGCTGGTGCGAAATGGATGATATGACGTACAGTGCAAGGCGCCGCCATCTTGCTGCTGGTATGGGTAGATCGTTTGATAGTCAGGCATTGTTGAGGCGTACCCATGGCAACGACAATGCTTGACTATCAGACGATCTACCCATACCAGCAACGCCCTGAGGCCGCACTGGCAAACGTCTATGGACACACACGCTGTTTACAAACAAGTCGTCGTTTGCCCACACCAGGTGGGGCCACTGCGCTTGTGCAGAAACCATATTCGCTTCGAGCGAAGCGTCTGCGCATGCGGCGTGCGACAGCAACACCACCGTAGCGGCATGAGGTCAGGGCCTCGCCTTGGTGTACATAGTCTCTAATTCTGCGCCTACCGTACCCGAAAAGTGTGAGTTCAGCATTGAAGCGGTCCTGATCGCGGACGAATGGGGCGTATCTTTAACCCATTTCTTTTTTCTTTCTGTCGCAGGAGCCGACGAGACGAGAAACGACGGCGAGTACTCGGCTTACTTTTCGCACCTCGTCGGCCAAGGACGGTACAGCGTCAGGACCGACGTCACGACGAAGGAGGACACGCTGCTGACCCTCCCGAGATCTACAGCCAAGCCTGGCAGACTTCGCGCCGGCCTGCTTGAGCTCGGTACGTTAATAGTGTCGATGACGATGTCTTGTGTGTCTGCGTGTGAGGAACACTTGTAAGCGAACGGCGGTCCTATCCGTACACCGCCTCCCGTTTCTGACGTCACTCCAGGCGGCAGAGTCAACGCCACCTAGGATAAGTAACCAAAGCGTGAGCGCTAGAATTTTGACGTCATCGCAGTGAGATAGAGTGCGGACACAGATTGGCCACCGGTGCTGCGTCAGTGTTCAGCTGGGTCTCTTGTTCGATCAACTTGCTGAAGGACGCTCAGCATCCGGCTTTAGTCCGATTGCTGAATTGGCGCCATTTTAGTGTGATGACGTCCGATAGAAGAGGAGGATGTTCGGAGTCCTTGATTATTCTAGGTGGTGTTGGAAGTGCCCACTGTGAAACTGAACAGGCCTTGATATTTCGCCTAGAGTCACTATAGTCACGGAAAAAAACGCATGACATTTCTTATGTTTCAGCCATATCGGTGCTTAAAATCACTGCTGCCATTTACCTGGATTTCTACCTGGAAGTGCTGGAAACGCTTTTTCGTCCTCTAAAAATGTTATAAAAATTTGTGAAAAAAAAAACAACAACAATTGGCAACGACTTTTACTTTTAATGTTAATGGATGAAATGCTATGAAGCACCCTGGGAGCCACATCACAGAGGGTTGTTTTGATTCATGGTTTAAAGCGCTAGAGAGACGAACACAAGAGAGAAGACAAACACAGCGCTGTTTGTCTTTTCTCTGGTTCAAAACAGTCATCACCAACTAGCCCAGCAACAAGTACTTTTACACCCAAGGTTATCAAGGAAGGGGAAGGGGAGAAAAAATGAGAAGGGAGGAAGGGCTGGCGGGTGAGAGACTTGCTGCATCAAGTAATATCTATTTTCCCGCTAAATTTAGCGGGGGAACTGAATGGTGGTATGGGTCACGTGACTTCAGGCCACGTGCACGTGACGCGACTTCTCCCGCTAAATCTAGCGGGGAAATTAGATAGCTGTCTAGGTCAGGAGACGTGAATTTTCCCGCTGAATTTTGTGGGTAACTGAATTAATGTATGCGTCACGTGACATCAGTTTTCCGCTAAATTTAGGGGGGAACTGAATTGATCTTTGGGCCACCATACGTTAATTTTCGGGAAAATGTTAGCCGGGAAACTGAGTTAATCTATTGCCACGTGTCGCCACTTTCCTCGCGAAATTTAGGAAAAGTACACGGACGGAGGGACGGACAAAACTTTGGGATTAGGAGGTAGCGTTTAAAACATATTAATTATTAAAAAAATTATTTTTTGAGTTTCTTGACTCCTTATCCATAGCCCACAAAGTCGAATTTTCGCATCTCATATATCGCACATGGTGCCCGCTTTACAATAGGCACCAAAATGGCGGTGCCCAGAATATTATCGTGAAGTGCTCCTACTGTAAGCGTACAAGCTGTCGGTAACGAAAAAGTAACTTAATTGATAAACAAAAAAAAAATAGAGAGAAGGGCAAAAAATTATGATGGCATGCATATCCTCGTAGTTATTTCCAGATAATATTAGTTATCTTTTTATTTATTTATTTTCTGTACGAAAAGATGTGTAAATCGTCGAATGAGTCTGAACAGTGTCAGAAGTGAGCAATCGAACTTGCAGGTGAGGAACCCGGGCAAGCGGCTCAGGAAATCTCTGCGGTAAGTTCACCCGTTCAGGTCGCAACAAAACGACCTTGAATGACAGTTTCCACCGACAGATGTCAAACGTTAAAGCTTGAAGGCATCAATATCTCAAAATGCAGTACAAGTTCCGCCTTCTGTGCGAGTTTTCTAACTTCTAAAGCTCTACGCGGTGTTTCTTGCAGCATGCGCAGCCATTTAACAACAGAAGAGCAACGAATGATAACAGCAAAACCTCTCTGACATTTTTCACCTGTCGCCGACTATAAACAAGACCAAAAAAAAACGGCAGAAACGTCTATTGTTTTACGCTTTTTATCTTATCGGTTTGTCGCTTTGTATCTGGGGTGTTATTGCTAAGCGAAGCAATAGAAATAAGGCTCTCGACTTTTATTGAAGGGCAACTCCGGTGGAAAACGAAACCAAAGTAAATGACAGGTACATCGCTTCAGCGGCACGAAATAGGATCAGAGTCGGAAAATTACGTCAAAGCGAAGCCGCATGCTCCACTAAAACCGATTTGAAAGATGCGACCCGCTGCTCCTTAGCACGTGGCGAGCCGGTTAGCTTTTAGTCTAATAACACTGGGCGACGCGTACCGGAGCACCAGCGTGACGTCACGTCGCGGCTGCAGAGCTGATATCAGTGTTGCTATCCTTCTCTTGCAGATGGTTTCGGTTTAGTCGTAGACGCCCGAAACGAAACTTTGAGTCGGGATATGTATAAAACTGCACACAATATCGAAGGGGAAAAAAATATACCTTGTGATTCAGGGTCACTGATTGGTGAAATCAGTCGTAATCACAAATTCGCCGATATTGACCGGAGTTATCCTTTAAGGTAACTTGGCTGCAATAGTTTAGTTTTGCGCAATAATTCTGCGGATCCTCCCAATAAAGATGATCCACAATAACATGGCAGAACTGCGGTATGTGGTACGTCTCAACATGACAGCTATAAAAACAAATTCAACTGGAGCTACTCTAGCTACCGACAGTTTCAATCAATACCTTTGAATTTGGAACTACGACTGTTTTCAGCTCAGTCAGTTTCCCTGAACTAAAAGGTATATATATTTTTTCTCTCAACATTCCGTGTAGTTTTTATAAATATAACGGCTCAAAAGTTTCGTTCGTCCACGGAAATAATCGAAGCTGTCTCATAGAGCGGGATGGCGACACTGATCATCAGCTGTACGGCCGCGACGTGACGTCACCGTGGCACTGCGGTGCGCATCGCCCAGTGTTGCCTAACTGAAAGCTAACCCGCTTGGCACCCGCTACAAGCAGCCGGTCGCATCTTTAAAATTGGTTTTGGGGGGAGTACGCGGCTTCGCTTTGACGTAATATTTCGGCTGTGATCATATTTCGTGCCACGAAAACGATACCACTCATTCATTTTGGTTTCGTTTTCGATCGGAGTTATTCTTCAAGAAACGCGCGGTATAGCGAGTACCGAGCATCTCATTGTCGCTCGTCAGCCAATGAGATTGCGGCATTAGCCGATCAGAGCGCCGAAGAAGCAATCACGAAGCAAGAATCATTAACTTAATAAGCCACGTCCTGGGTACTTTGAGCTGTCAGTAGTGACTATGTACCAACAAACACTGGTCGCAGACACGTAAAGAAAAATCTGCCTAATAAACCAATTCTACTAACATTTATGCTTCAGGGCACCGAGGTTGGACATTCACGGATAGGTTTTATAAGGTCACGGAAGTGACGTATTGGCGTCTGATTGGTGGAGGCAATTGCCTCAAACTATCAGACGCTAGTACGTCACTTCCGTGACCGTCTAAAATGTACATGTAAATGTCCAACCTGGCCCTCCAGCTGTACCACGTTTCGCAACTGATATCGCTTGTGGAGGACAGTTCCAATTGCCCAAAGATGAGATTGGAATGTGACGCGGGGGTATACATTTGAGTCGACCTCATGATTGACTTCTGACTTCTGTTGAGATGTCTCGCCATTCATCCAGCTTTCGATCGTTTTGAAGCCTTTGTGGCCAAGATTACGGGACGGTCGCTATTTGGTGAACCACGACGGTCTCGTTCCAGGAGCAACCTGAGAGAGCGGAGATTAACATGGTGGTGTATGCCGGCGCCGTCAACATACTGCGACACATCACACGAGAAGACCTGAACCCTGCCGACGTTCGGGACTTGAGAGTGGACAACGTGACAGTAGATGGCAAAAATATCACTGCCACACTATCGTGGACGTGCATGGGTGCCCATCTGGACAGTGGGCGTGGTAAGCGGAGGTTCTAAGAAAGTAGACTTACGACTGGATGAAAATACACGAAGCAATCAAAGGTAAAGAAGAAACAGGGAAAGAACGACCGAAGGCCACGTCTCAAGCCCATCTTAAGCTAGGTTTCGGACCCTGCGTTCTGTTGTTCTTTCCCTGGTTCTTTCACTTTTAATTGCCTCACGTATCTTCACCCAGTCTCAAGTTTTCTAAAAGAATGGTGAACGTCCACTTTCAATACTTTCATATACTGATAACACATGTAAAAAGAATGCTAATAATAGCGTGTTTCGTTTCGCAAACGCTTCGTGACCACAATTCTTTGTATCAGTATAACTTTTGAGTATGTCTTATTTGCACCACGATGTTAGAAATTAGTTACGGTATAGGAATCTTGGATTTCCATTTGACCTTACAAATGAAACGAACCATACGCGAGATATTCATTCAAATATTTTATTAATATCTTTAGGTGAGTAAGAACTCATCACTATCTCTTATTGATCAATGCTGGCTCGAGCATGTTAATGCGACAAGATTCACATTATTCCGATTGGCAATAAATTTTCCCGCTGGAATCTACGCCTTTTAAAAATTTCAAAGGTTCGCAAAACTGTTTACATCCTTAGAAACATTGTCCCGTGTTTGATTATTTTAAGTATACTCGATGTTTCGTTCAAAACCCAGACATTAGTAGCCGATCACGAAAACAAACTCTAGAGAATACCGATTATTTGCGGAGCTGCATGGGTCAACGTGAACGACCAGGCGACATTAGCTGCTTTTTAGTCAAGAAAAAGTCGACGGGTCGAACCTTCAACGATTCATTTCGTCTGGTTTTGCGCACGCACTCCTCACAAAAGTCCACCACATCGTCTCTGCACAAAGTATTGAATGAGCACGTCTGTCTCGCAGCCAATCACACCGATTTGAGAGCAAGCACGGATCCACGCGTGTTGCTGCGCAAATTCGAGAAAGCGACAGAGATATCGACGGAGAACCTCTTGGAGGGAACCCTGGTCCCTTTGGATCCCTTAAAGTAAGTACGCAAAGGTCTTACGCTGGTCGTGTATACACCAACACAGTGTTTCCAACCGAGCACTCTTCGCCCACACCAGGTGCGGCCACTGTGCGTCTGCAGAAACCAAATTCGGGAGGAGGGAAGCGTTTATTGCGCATGCGCAGTATACCGACAGCAGCGCCACCGCAGTGGAACCAACCAAAGAGCTTCGAAAGTGCAAGTCACTGGGCTTTTTCTGTTTATGATTCGGTCAGCGATGATAGAGCACGTACATGAACATGGCAAACACCATGACGGTGCACTTTTGACGCTTTCTGATTGCTCCAATTAGCTCGTACCGTCGGCCGCGTATGGACTTCAGGTGAAACGAAGTTTAGCATTGTTCTTTGTCATTACTCGGTTTCGCAATGCTACTTTTGTGCAACCGATAGGCCCTTTTTCAAAATCCGCACCGCCGCCTATCTGTCTGCCATTGCTTGATCACGTGGTCTGAGCATGTATTGGACACGAAGGCTGCGTCGGCGTTCGGCTAGGACTCATATCCAATTACAAATCAAAACGGCCTGATAACAATAATAAAATGAATAATAATAATAATAATTATTATTATTCCCTGTGTTTCTCATGCTTTCGGTGATTGTAGTGTGTTTTTCCTCGTAGATCGTGAAATGATGGTCCGGGTCATCTTTTTTCATTTTTTTTTTCAATATCTTTATAAAAAATATATGTTAACTTCATGTTCTTGGTTTTTTATTATTATTCATTGCGCTATGTGACTACGCCGTAGCTAATGTTCTCCTGGACATTTAAAATTTCGGAGCTTGAGGCGTGGAGATTGCCAAGGTTTCTCCATGATACTTTGCGCAGCCTTCAATTTTGCACCCAAGCATGCACGTAGTATGTAATAGGTTTTTTTCTGTTTGTCTTATGAAAGATTCACGACAAGTACGCAGAATATTGAAATATACTAAAAAAGTGTTTTACGCAACAAATAAATTTACGAAACACGTTAAACAAAACACGTTTTAGAGACGGATTCACAAATTATTTATCAACAAACTACTTCGTATACAACGATGCAAAATACATAAAAATATCATATTTAAATCCCTTTTACGAAAAGATAGGGAAAATATGCTCAGCCGTTATTGTAGTTATTGTATGTTAAAATATACTTAGCCGTTATTGTAGTGTAGAAGCGCTGCTCATTTGTCTTATTGTACCAATATTGCACGTCAAAATTTAAAAAGAAACTCAACTTTTTATTCTTTTTTTTTATATTCTCCTTAACCGTTTACAGTGACTAGAATTAACTTGCGATAGCAAAACATTGAGTAACCTATGAGCTCCTTAAGGGAGAAACGCCAACACACCTTCATTCAAATAGAGCTAGCTTAATTGTCTTCGTTATAGGGGCTTTGCCGCACGTTGTCGGCTCCAAGGGAGACCTACTGTATCTTACAACCGACAAAAGCTGTACAGCACTGCTGCTCGATCGTGGCATGGCCTCCGAGGTCCCGAAGCAAGCGAACGTGTGCGTCGGATCTGGGAGGCCATGATCGTAGGGTAATCGCAACAGCAACGTCGGGGCAGTAGTGCCAAGATGGCGGAAGAGACGGGGATCGGTCATCCGGGATTTCCCGTGCGCCTGCTCGCTGACGCTGGTCAGTGCGCTAAGATGAATTTGTTTTGATTTGAATACGAAGCGGTCAGGACAGGAACAGATAACAGGTGACGGAGATGTTGACGTAAGTTAACAAAACGAGCGTGTTGATTTATAAAAGTTGCGAAGCGGAAAACAACAATTCCTATTTGAACGCACTCGCTTTTTTCGTTGATTCTGCATGGTGCACACGAACACGCCGACAAGAACCATAGGATAACAGCCGCACCAAAGCCGGTAGTCCCTGCCACCGTCTCCGCCGCCATCCCCGCTCCTCTGGTTCTTCGTTCATCCACGAGAGGGCGAGAGGCGGGATGGAGTTGCGAATAGAAAGTCATAATGTCCCTAGCTTAGTCTTATATCTGTGTTTTCGTGTGTTGTCTCCTAACCAAGAACATGACTTTAACATATATGTTTTACATAAATATTAAGAAATAAAACATGATCCGGGACATCATTGCACGATCTGACGTGTGTCTCTAATGCAAAATTACAAAAAAAAAAAAAAAAAAAAAAATCTTTGCACTGACAACCAGGGAGTGATCCCTTCGAGTCACAAAATTGAGAGTAGGAGTAGACCTGAAAATATGCAATGTGCGAAGGACAGTGTGCAGGTGAAACATCACGCCCATTATCTGCAGCACTCTATGCACTTTCGAGATATAGTCGTATTCCGGGCTGAGTCATTCGCCTTGAATATTCTGTAGTTTACAGGGATTGGATATCTGCCTGTACTTCGGGAACGTAAACGCGCAGGCTTTTTTTATTTTTATTTTTACATCTCATGAATGCAATTTCAGAATGCGACAGCGCTTCGGTATTTTCGCTTTCTTTACTCTCGAGCTCAATCTCTAAGAAGCCTGGAAGCAGTTGGGTGGGTCAATCGCTGCAACCTACGGCGGGTATCAGACTAATGACCAAGTTAAAGATATGCTTAGACCTTAAAAACAGTTGACGCTGTGGCGCTGAGCATGGTGACAAGTCATGATCGGTGAAACAGCGCAGTTTCTAAAGGTCACACGATCAGCTGCTGCCTCCATCTGCCACTAGTTTTCGCCCCGTAGCATAGCGCAAAATTACAACACGGACTACTAGTGGGCAGTTTCAGGCATACAAAGTTTTCAGCAAGTGGCGTCAAAGAGTATTATTTTTCACTCGTGGCTCTCGTGTTCTTCACCGCCGTAGGATTCAGTCGGTCCGGGTCGGGATTCCTCAAGACCTCGTCTCCCGGACGGGTGGTACGCCAGGTAGCATCTTTCTGGCACTACGCACGAACAATTCTCGCGGACAAGTCTCAGCAGTTTCCAACATTGTCCAACTGGACTGGGACACCTCGTCGGGGGGTTCCGTTGTCGACCACACCGAAGTGCACCCGCCACCAGCCGTCCGCACTACGGCCTTACCTCGCACCGTAGCACCTGCAACGCCCGCACCATACACACCCTCCACACCTCCAGTTGAACTCAAGGGCCAAGACGAAAAGTCCACGAGTGGACTGCTGCTGGGCGGCGTCCTCATCGTCGTGGTGGTGGCCATTGTGACGGTTGCCCTCTGCACGCTGATGAGCCGAAGTGGTGTTGTCGGAGCGGCGGCTTCTCATGACGATGCTAAATCGGGATAGCGAATCTACCGTCTCGTGGTGACTTTCGCAGAAAGATTTGGAGTGATGCAAAACGACCTCCGTGCTCGCGCTCGTTAACCACTCTACATCTACCTGCGCAATTTGCCATCATACTGGACAACGCAGTAGATGTCTGTAGCGTTGAAATAAATTAACAGAATGCGTGGCACATGCGTACGTGCATCTTGTATTTTAAAGCGCGCGCATCTACACGAACAATGCTGTTGGTTTCAGGGTATTCGCAATATGACGATGACGATTATGCTGCGGCTTTTTCTTTTAGATTGGATGTGTCCAAATAAGTGTAGTGCTCTAAGATAAAAACAACTTTAAAATATGGTTGTCAATTATCTTGCGCCACTGGGTTTGTCTCCGTCAAAAGTCAAATTGGACGTTTAGTGATTTATACACCGTAAGGTCGGTCTGCCAGGATGGGGCGACGCTGGTTTACACTGTAGATGAGCAACTTAGCCAGTACAGTATAACCGCTAGCCTGGGGTCTTTAACGTGCATCACGCCGTAATGATACACGACCGCGTGCCGGCACGATGCTCATCTAGATCGAAACCCGTATTGTTTCGTTTCGATCGACGCATTGTCCCGCCTTGCTGTTGCTTGCGCGGATGTAGTGGTCGCGTAGAAGGTCCCACCGACTCTGTATGCTCAAGACCAACTATTAGCGGCATGCGCGACAAAAAGTGTCGCTGTGATTGGCATTTGCGATTGGCCAAGCTTCCTGCATAGACCAGTGCACTCTAGAAAAAAGTCTGTGCGTTTACTTTCACGTAGAACAGTCGGAGAGCCAATCACAACAACTTACGGAGGAAGTTCAGCGAATGACGATGCTGAAACATATGTTTAGACCAAAAACGCAGTCTGAGTTGTGACACTAAGCACTGCAAAACGTCACGCTTGCATTGCTTAATGTCACAACTCAGTCAGCGTTTTTTGGTCTAAACATATGTTTCTGCATCGTCATTCGCTGAGCTGCCTCCGTAAGTTACGCTGATTGGCTCTCCGAGTGTTGTGCGGGAAAGTAGACGCACAGACTTTTTTTTAGGGTGTGTCCGAAATCCTAGCCCCCAGCGATAAGAATGGGAAATAATAATCTCAAACACAGGCTCTTGCGAAGAAAGAAACTGCGAATAAAACAAGTTTTTTTTTTTTCTTTTTACAGCATTTTTTGACATCGGTGTTGTTCTTGGAGCATCGTGACTCTGCGTTTCTGACGTTCCTGCACTACGATATGTGCGAAAATTTCTAAAAAAAAAAAAAAACAAAAAAAAAACGAAGTCGTGCAAAAACCGCAGGCCCCCTACTGTGTCAGGGCGTCAGCATAAACAAACATGGCGGCACCCATGGAACAGAGCAGGTACTGGTCTATACTGACAGTGCCTTTTCAATCGCCGGTTCACGGCGAGGCAAATCCTGGTCATGACCTCACAAACAAAAACCGTTAGAGGGCGCCTCCGAAATATTTCCGAGCTAATGCTCTCTTTTATACTTATACTCTGTTCACCCTTAAGCTGTGGCTGCAGCCCATGCCATAGGCGCGAGAACTCGCGGTCGCTGCTTGGCATTTTTCCGCGGAGCGAGCACTCTTGCTAGAAATGCACGCCTCGAAGCCAGGAGCGCCGGCTATAACTCGCGCGTGTAGCTTTGGCTGCAGTGTGTACGTCGGTCTGAAAGTTGCTGGAGCGAGCATGGGGTCGATCTCGCAGATCATTCGCACGCGTTCTCGCGTAAACAAAACCACGACGCGCACGCCATGCATTGCTGTGAAGCGGCGGGCGTGAAAAGGTCCCGGATGTATACGCAGCGACGCTGCGGTAGCATCGGCTTGGGGGTATACACGGTTGAGCGGGTGGGAGCAGGTTTGGCTTGATAGTTTGGCAGCGCGAAGTGGCTCCCTTTCGGATCTTTCCCCCGTATTTTCTGTCGCTTATGTCGATTGAAATGTAATGCCGAATCGACCGCGACGACGAAGACGACAACGCCAGTAGCGCAACAGATGTAATGCGATACATGCGCTACTACCGCCCATGCTTTATTAGCCACCTCTTGTACCGTCGTCGCGATGTGCGGAGCCCACGAGCACTCGCTGAGCTCACAACTTTTCTTGGCAATGCAGTGGAAGGTACGTCCCGCGTCCCCTCTCCCATTTTGAGTGTACGCAGGCTCTCCCCCTCTCCCCGAAAATGGGGGAGGACGAGAGCCTGCGTACACTCAAGATGGGAGAGGGGACGCGGGACGTACCTTCCACTGCATTGCCAAGAAAAGTTGTCGCAGAGTATAGTTAACTTAGCATTGTATAGACCAGAGTCCGAAATCCTAGTCGCCAGCGATTAAAAATGGGAAATGATCCCAAACACGGGCTCTTGTTTAGAAAGGGTCCGCGCATAAAAAAAAAATAAAAAAAAAACATTTTTGGCTTTTAACAGCACTTTTGGCATCGGTGTTGTTCTAGGAGCTTCGTGACCGTGCATTTCTGACAATCTTACATCATAATATATGTGAAGGCTTCTAAAACAAAAACGGAGTTTTGCAAAAAGCGCAGCCCTCCTACGTGTAGGGCAAGTCATTTGCTTTTTGCGCAGGACAGCGGTGACATCAGAACGGCGGTGAGCTCTTACTGGCTCATTATATAAAAAAGATTAGTGGATGGACCTCAAAGCTTTGAGGTCTACCCACTATTATTTCTTAATTGAGGTCTACGCCCTATTTTTTTCTTTTTTTAAATAAGCCAATAAGAGCTTGGCGTCGTTCTGACGTCACCGCAACTCCTGCGAAAAAAGCAGACGACTTGCTGTCCGTATTGTGTCATGGCGTTAGCATAAACACACATTGTGGCGCCCATTGAACAGAGCAGACACGGGTATGAAACGGAGTGTACGTATAGACATTTCCAAAACGGGCTCCTGGCCGGTTCTATTTTTAATGTCCGTGCGTATGGCCCGTGATTTGCTCGCTTTCCGAAAGCGACGAGCATGCGCGCGCGCTGGACTGAGGAGATCGCACACTGGGCTGAGGACTTTTAGATAATTATATTGGAATGGCGTATACTCCGCCTCAAGTATTTTTGTGCTACATTGTCAAGGCATAGCCGCCTCTATACTGACAAAGCTTGGCAGATCGCCACGAAACGCGGCCGCCGAAAGTGAAACGGTAGAGCGGCAGACAAGGGGCATGTAACGGGCGCCCCGCTGCGGCGAGACGCCGAAACACACCTCACCCGAGCGACGGAATGTCCGCTTGTGCTTCTCGCGTTCCCCAAACTACCGCCTCTTTTCTCGTCGGGTTTGAAAACCATGTTTCGGGTCCTCGCCGCTGCGAAAGCTGTGAGCTCACTACAGGCTCGCCGAGAAATAGTCTGTGCTACCAGATCCGCGCGCTCCAAATCTCCGACCGGGCACTGTATGGCTCCGTCATCGAACCGCCAGGGTTTGTGAGTATAGGCTATTGGCGACGTGCGCGATCAAAAGCGTCGCTCTGGTCAGCCCACCACAATTAGCCGAATGCTGACTATGACGTCAGCAAAGGATGTCTCATCGACGGAAATAGGAGGAATGTAAGAACTTCAATTTCGATGGTTTTTGCAGTGTTGCTTTGAGAGCGCTATGATTTCAGGCTTCCACCATGCCATTACGAACACCATCGAACATGCTGTTCTCAAGGTAATGACCTCACGAAAGGTAACCGAACGAGGGCGCCTCCGAAACATCATCGCCGCTAATAGAGGAAGCTATGGTCAAGGCGAGCGCATACCTTTCGCTGTCCCGTACTGCTGCGTGAGCGCGTGGCTTCTTTTTTGCCTCATTTGCATGCCCTCGCGCAACTAGATTTGAGAGAGGCGGAGAACTGTAAAAGCTAAGCTAGCTTTGACACTTCCTAGCACAAAATAGTTGACGCCTGTGCAGTAGAATAAAACCTTTGCAGCCTAATTTTGACGCCATCATGGTGAGATGAAGCGAAGACAAATTAAAGACGAGCGATGCGTCAGTGTTCAGCTTGGCGTCGTGTCCAATCAACGCGCCCAGGGACGCGCTCGGCATCAGCCGGCTCGGGTCCAATTGCCCAGTTGGTGACATCTGACTGTGATGAAGATCCATCGACGAGGAGGAAGATGTTCGCGAGCTTAGGTAATGTTAATCTGCTCCGCCCGTGTTGATATTGGGTACGTTTAGGTATTGCAAACACAAATTTCTAACTGTATATTGAAGATACTATATCCTCATCCTGTCATTCCGAAAACCCGCCAAGCAGAGTCCAAAGGCATAGAGGCTTTTCAGCAGCTGTGCGTGGGTGTCGCCAGAACTTCCCTTCACTTTTTGTTTCCTTTTATTTTGTTCATTTCACTTCATCACTGCGCTGGCGCGACAAGATTTTAACTTCTCTTGTCCCCAACGCAGGCTTTGTGCGACATCGTAATTACCAATTTCTGTGGATGGGCATCTGATGAGGTAAAAGAAGGTCAGTAGTGGCAGATCAAGTCTGGCACGCGGGAAAAGGGCCTACACACGAACAATATAAGCATTATGAAAAAAAGAAAAACAACAACAACAACAAAAAGAAAACACATGACCTTATTGTTCAGAATATTTTCCAGTTTTCCTTTGGCACAAGTTTCCCAAAGAAAACCCAAAGAAAACAAACAAGAACAACAGCCTCAGCTGAACAGTGAACAGCGAATAAGGATAAAAGAGAGTATTAGTTCCAAGATGTTTCAGTGGCGCCCTCCTACGGTTTCCATTCGTGACGTCACGACCACGATTTGCCTCGTCGTGAACCGGCGATTGGGAAGGCACTGTCAGTATACAGGAAGCTATGGTTTGGCCAATCGCAAATGCCGAACCACAGCGATGCTTTTCGTCTCTCAAGCCGCTAATAGGTGGTCTTGAGCAGACAGAGTCGGTGGGAACTGAGGCACGACCACCAGATCCGCGCAAGCAACAGCAAGGCGGTATAATGCGAAACGCCCGATGCTTGTCCGGACGGCAGAGACGATTTTGGCCGGATGCGCAAGATAATTGACAACAATCTCTTAAAGTTGTTTTTGTCTTAAAGCACAACATTTATTTGAGCACACCCGATATAAAGGAAAAAGCAGCAACACAGTCCCCATCGTCATATTGCGAATACCGTGAAAACAACAGCATTGTTTGCTTAAATGCGCGCTCTTTAAAAAAACAAGATACGCGTATATACTGTAACTCGCATCTTGTTAATTTATTTCCACGCTACAGACACCTATTGCGTTGTCCAGTTTGATGGCGAATTCCGCAGGTATAGATATAAAGTGGTTAAGGAGCGCGAGCACGGAGTGGTTTTGGATCACTCCATATCTGTCTGCGAATGTTCCCATAAGACAGTAGATTCGTCGTATCCCGATTCAGCATCGCCGTGAGAAGCCGCCACTTCGACAACACCACTTCCACTCATCAGCGCGTAGAGGGCAACGGTCACAATGGCCACCACCACGCATATGAGGACGGCGCCCAGCAGCAGTCCACTCGAGGACTTTTCGTCTTGGCCCTTGAGTTCAGCTGCAGGTGTGGAGACTGTGTATGGTGTGGGCGCTGCGGGTGCTACGGTGCGAGGTAAGGCCGTAGTGCGGACGGCTGGTGGCGGATGCGCTTCGGTGTGGTCGACAACGGAACCGCCTGACGAGGTGTCCCAGTCCAGTTGGACAATGTTGGAGACTGCTGAGACTTGTCCGCGAGAATTGTTCGTGCGTAGCGCCAGAAAGATGCTACCTGGCGTGCCGCCCGTCCGGGAGATGAGTTCTTGAGGAATCCTGATCCGGACCGTCTGAATCCTATGGTGTTGAAAAACACAAGAATAACGAGTAAAAAAACAACAACAACAACAAAAACTCTTTGGCGCCACTTGCTGAAAACTTTATAGACCTTTTCATCCTCCTCCCCATGGGCGCTGCCATCTTGAAATCACGTGACGCGGCAGCCATTAGGTTGCTTCAACTTGCTGTTCCGCTCTCCCCTCCGCGCCTTGGCGGATGCATTGCATTCGTGTTTTTCGCCGCGTTTCACCGCGCTTTCTTGCCTTACTTCGGAAATGGTAGCCCGATACGAGTGTTCAAAGGTCCTTATGACAACTGAGGTTTGTTTACAAATAGTAGCGGAGCAATCTCAGTAAGAAGCGCGTATATTTATATCACGCATTTTGATCTGAAGGAGCGCAAGGAGGCTATTTGTATTTCCAGGAAGTATCGTTCTTTGTATTCATAATATATCGAAAACAGCCTCTTTTGATTATGTGAGGGAACTTGCGGAGCAGATAGACTACGAACGTTTAACTTGTATTTTATCTGAGGCTTGAAGTAATGGTACGTCAACATCATGCGATATGTTTGTTCATAATGTCACACCTATACATAGGTTCTAAGAGGTTCTCAATCTTTTTTTTTTTTTTTTTTTGCGACGTAAACATTTGGTTGGTCGGTTTACTTATGAAGTTTAAGAAATTGTGTATCGCGCTCGCTCCCTTTTCGACAGTGATTTTTTTTATTATATTTAGATAATTTGTGCCATCCACTTAATTTATTTTAACACAAAGGTTGGGACTTCCGCGTAAGAAACTGCCACAGACACTTGACAATAGGGAGTTTTCGTGGACCGCGCTGCCCCCTCCGCTAAGCGTTCCGCAGCGAAGAAGTTGCTACTGCGCCTGCGCGCCGATAGCCTTGACTGTGGAGTTCCCGCTATCGTAGCGGGTTGCGGAGGGCCTTGCGGGACGGCGAAGACGATCTACGAAAACTCCCTAGTAGCGAGTTTTAGAATAGCGTGCGCAAAGAAATAACGTCGTTGCTATTTGCAAATCCAAAACGTGGTTTGGGTTCGGCGCATGCGCAATGATGACGACGCTTTTTTTTTTTCGTGCTCATGTTTTAACTTTTGCCAGTATCTGGAATCAGCAATTTTTGACGCAAAAAAAACAACAACAACAACAAAGAAACAACGTCTGCATAACAATTCCTTGAGTCCAGGATTGTCGATGATGAATTGAGGTTTACTTTTGGTGGCTGGCGACGCCGAAATTTAGAAAGCGAATCTGTAGAAACTAATAAATATTTGTTCACACAGGTCCGTGAACTGGTGCCTAGTGCTAGACTTCAGCCAAACTTTCCGAGGTATTTCTCCTCCTGCGCCTTTTAATTTTATTTGGCCAATTTTACGGAAGACAAATGCCAGGTTTAACTTGACGGGCCTGCCACTCATATCACATCTTGAGTAAGCCAATGTTCATATAAAAATAATGTGTTTCCTATGACCAATATCGCGAAATGCTGCTTTTGGGTACTTTAACGGGGTTGATAATTAAAACAATTTCCTACTCGGCCTGACGAAACATGCTCAAGTACTGAATTAAAAAAAAAAGAGGCCGAGATGATATTACTTGTTTATATCAATTATCTGCGTCATTACACGACACATTTTTAGTCTACGAAGTTCACTAAAGGTTGGGTGCCCACGAAAACCAAACAGTAAGAAGTAAACTCTCGAGTTCATCTGTTCTGGCCGATTCAGCACATTGTTAATCAAGCTGTCGATATGATTCTTTATATTCACGTGTTAGTCTCTTCATTAGTTTGCTTTGCCGGAAACTGTTGGCATCGGGTACGGCCGCAGACGATGGTAATCTTCCCTCTACATCAGTGAGGCGCTTCGCAACCGACCATAATCAGATTATCAGAGGAGTTGGTAAAAAAAAAAAAGCCCGCAATTAAGCATAAAATACACCTTGTAGTCCTCAAAGTGGATCAGTACCACTGTTTCGTTAGTTTTGTGTTATAAGGAAAATCAGCAACATTGCCGCGTTCACGTTGAAACCGAAACTAAACAAATTGAAGCAACCTAATGGTGCCGAGCGCGTCAGCGCCCTCTATCCGCCGGTGAGGCAGCTACCAAAATGAAAAGGTCTATATGTCTGACACTGCCGACTATACTCGGCGACAACTTTTCTTGGCAATGCAGTGGAAGGTACGTCCCGCGTCCCCTCTCCCATTTTGAGTGTACGAAGGCTCTCCTCCTCCCCCATTTCTCCTCCTCCCCCATTTCTGGGGAGAGGAGGAGAGCCTGCGTACACTCAAAATGGGAGAGGGGACGCGGGACGTACCTTCCACTGCATTGCCAAGAAAAGTTGTCGCGGAGTTATAGTGGCCTATGTTGTAATTTTGCGCGATGCTTGGGCGAAAACCAATGGCAGATCATGAAAGCAGCAGTGATTGTGTGACTTTTAGAAACTGCGCTGTGTCACCGACCATGACTTGTCACCATGCTCAGCGCCACAGCGCCAACTGTTTTTAAGGTCTAAACATATTTTTAACTTTGTCATTGGTCGGGTACCCTGCGTAGGTTGCAGTGATTGACTCTCCCAACTGCTTCCAGGCTTCTTAGAGAGTGAGATTGAGGGTAAATAAAGCGAACATACCTAAGCGCTGTCGCATTCTAAAATTGCATTCATGCGATGTAAAAAAAAAAAAATAAAGAAGAAAAGATAGCTTTTGCGTTTACATTTTTGACGAACAGGCAGCGAGCCAATCCCTTTATATTTGTGCTTATTTGTGTTTTCTTCTGAGCACCCCCCCCCCCCCCCCCCCTTCGTTTTTCTTGTTTCAAAAGACGTCCAAATTGAGTGTATTTTACGAAGCGCCTGGAAAAGGCCGCTGCGCATTCCTTATATCTCTATAAATTGGTTGCATTTTTAATAGTTTTCAATTATGCCCACCATGTTTGTAATTGAATTTGTACCTTTAAAGTTATTAATTATAAGCTTGATCGATAAAAGTAATTATTAACCTAGTTATATCCCGCCACAAATGTTTTCCTAAATCTTCTCTTTGACAGGAACAAAAATTACATCAAACCTTTTTCTGTCCGATGCATACTTTTCACAGGAATGATTTGGCCCGCGTTTCGTGAAACACACTCTAGGAGAGCTGGGTCATGTCCCATGAACATTACTCTCATATAGTATATACTATCGCACAAAAACATGCACGATATGACCCTGTTCATCACTGTACCGACTGACGCGGAAACACCCAACAATAAAATCCTCGTAGTAATCAAGTTCTACCTGTACTCAATTGGGTACGCTTGGATACCTAGAAGGCGTAAGGTGGTTTGTTTGTCGCCACACGAGGTTGTACACATAAGATACCGACTCTCCAAATATTACTTCCCTCGCCTTGTTTTCGCGGTGATAGACGTTCCTCGTGTGAGGGCTTTGGAATTCAGAGTGATGTGCTGTGCATACAGTTCTCCACTGCCGGCAGCAGTGGCGTCAGTCGACGGTCCTTCGTGTGCTCATGGCCCGTGGAAGGGGATCTGTCTGTCCGTCTGTCGTTCTCTGTGTGTGCGCGTGTGTGTGCGCGTGTGTGCGCGTGTGCGTGTGTGCGCGTGTGTGCGCGTGTGCGTGTGTGTGCGTGTGCGGGTGGGTGGGTGGGTGGGAAAAGGGGAGGGGGGGGGGGGTTAAGAGGCACCACATGAAAACAAATATACAACTAATCTAGGGGCAGCATGACTTTCTACTTGGATCTCCAGCCCGCCGCTCGCCCTCTCGTGGATGAACGAAGAACCAGAGGAGCGGGGATGGCGGCGGAGACGGTGGCAGGGACTACCGGCCTTGGTGCTGCTGTTATTCTATGGTTCTGATCGGCGTGTTCGTGTGCACCATGCAGAATCAACGGAAAAAGCGAGTGTCATGAAATAAAAATTGTTGTTTTCCGCTTCGCAACTTTGGTAAACCAAAATGCTTATATTTTTTTTTTTCAGCTCACGTCCAGATATTTGTTACCTGTGATATAGTCTTGCCCGGACCGCTTCGTATTTATAGCCAAATAAATTAAGTTTAGCTCACTGACCAGCGTCAGCGAGCAGGCGCATCGGAAATCCCTGAGGATCTATCACCGTCTCTTCCGCCATCTTCGCGAATACCCTACGATCATGACCTCCCCAATCCGACGCGCACGTTCGCTTGCTTCGGGATCTCGAGGCCATGCCACGATCGAGCAGCACCGTTGTACAGCCTTTGTCGGTTGTAAAATACAGTGTTCTCGCTTGGAGCCGACAACGTGCGGCAAGCCCCTATAAACGAAGTCAAGCTAGCTCAGTTTGAGTGAAGGTTTGTTGTTGTTTTTCTCTTAAGGCGATAATAGGTTACTCAATTTTTTTGCCATCGCAAGTTAGTTCAAGTCATCCTAAACGGTGAAAGAGAATTTAAAGAAAATAAAAAGTTTAGTTCTTTTTTTAATGTTGACGTGTAATATGAACACAATCAGAGAAATGAGCCGCGTTTTTACATTAATACATTAACTACAGAAATAGCTAAGCCTATTTTTTTATCTGTTCGTAAAAGGCATTTACAGATGACCATTTTTATGTATTTTGCGTCGTTTTATACGAAGTAGGTCGTTGGTAAATAATTTGTGAATCCGTCTCGTGAACGTGTTTTGTTTGACGTGCTTTGTAATTTCTTTTTGTTGCAGGAAACACTTTTATAGTAATTTTTTTATATTCTGCGTACTTGTCGTGAATCTTCCATAAAATGATAGAAAACCTTCTTAATACGTGCATGCTTCGGTGTGAAATTGACGGCTGTGCAAAGTACCATAGCGAAACCTTGCCAATCTCGACGCCTCAAGGTTCGAAAGTTTTATATGACCGAAAGAAAATTAGTTGCGGCGTTCGCATATAGCTGAAATGCTCGTACCAAGAAGACGAATGAAACGTATATTTTTTTTTAAGATAAATATTAAAACAAATATGACCCGCACTCTCATTGCACGATCTGACGTGCAAACATCCTATGATCACCGAGAGCACGAGAAACACAGTGGACGTCCTATTGTCATCACGTCGTTTGCTTTGTGATTTGGATTTGAGACATCGCCGAACGCTGACGTAGTCCTCGCGTCCGATACATGCTCGGAGCACGTGATCAAGCGATGGCAGACAGGCGGTGGTGCGGACTTTTGAAAACTGGTCTCTCGGTTGCACAAAAGTAGCATTGCGAAACCGAGTAATGACAAAGACGAACAATGCTAAACTTTGTTTCACCTTAGTGTCCAGACGAGCTGATGGGACCAATCAGAAAGCATCAAAAGTGTATCGTCATGGTGTTCTCCATGTTCATGTACGTACTCTATCATCGCTGACCGAATCGTAAACAGAAAAGGCCCAGTGACTTGCACTTTTGACGCTCCTCGATCGGTCTCATTTGCTCGTAGCGTTGTCTGCATCCGGGCTTGAGCTGAAACGGAGTATAGATCAACTCAAGTCCCTGACGTCAGGCCTCTGCGGTGGCGCTGCTGTCGGTACTGCGCATGCGCAATAAACGCTTCACTCCTCCAGACTTTTGGTTTCTGCGCACGGGCAGTGCCCACACTTGGCGTGGGCGAAGAGGGCTCGGTTGGAAACAGTGTGTTGTTGTATACACGACCAGCGTAAGATCTTTGCGTACTTACTTGAGAGGATCCAAAGGAACCAGGGTTCCCTTCAAGAGCTTCTGCGTCGATATCTCAGTCGCGTGCTCGAATTTCCGCAGCAATACGCGTGGATCCGAGCTTGCTCTCAAATCGGTGAGATTGGCTGCAAGACAGACGTGCTCATTCAATAATCTGAGCAGAGACGATGTGGGTGACTTTTGTGAGGAGTGCGTGCACAAAACCATGCAGACGGAATGAATCGTCGAATGTTCGACACGTCGACTTTTTCTTGACTAAAAAACAGCTAATGTAGCCTCGTCGTTCACATTGACCTACGCAGCTCCGCAAATAATCAATATTGCCTAGAGTTTGTTCCCGTGTTCGGCGACTAATGTCTGGGTTTCGAACGAAACATCGAGTATATTTAGACGAATCAAACACGGGACAATATTTCCAGCGAAGTAAACTGTTTTGTGAACCTAGAAAATTGTCAAGGCAGGCAGATGTGAATCGTGTGACATTTATATGCTCAAGCCAGCATATTGATCAACCCGGGATAGTAATGAGTTCTTACTCGTCCAAAGTTATTCCCAAAGTATCTGAAGTAATATTTCGCGTATAATAGGTTGTAAAATCAAATGGAAATCTAAGATTCATGTAATTTGTTTCTAACATCGTGGTGGAAATAAAACTTAATCGAAAGTTCTACTGATACAATAAAGTGTGGTCACGAAACGTTTGGGAAACGAAACACGCTAATATTAGTACTCTTTTCATATACATTATTCGTATATCAAAGTAGAGGAAGTGGACGTTCACCATTTTATTAAAGCACTCGAGACTGGGGGAAGATACGTCAAGACATTAAAAGTAAAAGAACCAGGGAAAGAACGACAGAACACAAGGTCTGAAACCTAGCTTTAGCTGAGTTTGAGACGTTGCCTTCGGTCCTTCTTTCCCTCTTTTTTTTTACCTTTGATTGCTTCGCCCGTTTTTATCTAGTCGTAAGTATACCGGTTTAGGCCCACAGCTTACCACGCCCACTGTCCAGATGGGCACCCATGCACGTCCACGATAGCGTGGCAGTAATATTCTTGCCATCTACTGTGACGTTGTCCACCCTCAAGTCCCGAACGTCGGCAGGGTTCAGGTCTTTTTGGGTGATGTGTCGTAGTATGTTGACGGCGCCGGCATACACCACCATGCTAATTTCCGCTCCCTCAGGTTGCTGCTGGAACAAGAGCATCCTGGTTCACCAAATAGCGACCGTCCCGTAATCTTGGCCACAAAGGCTTCAAAACGATCGAAAGCTGGATGAATGGCGAGACATCTCAACAGAAGTCAGAAGTCAATATGAGGTCGACTCAAATGTATACCCCTGCGTCACATTCCAATCTCATCTTTGGGCAATTGGAACTGTCCTCCACAAGCCCTATCGGTTGCGAAACGTGGTACAGCTGGAAAGCTAGGTTCAACATTTACATGTACATGTTAGAAGGTCACGGAAATCACGTATTAGCGTCTGATTGGTGGAGACAATTGCCTCCATTAATCAGACGCCAATACATCCTTTCCTTGACCTTCTAAAACTAATACATGAATGTCCAACCTCGGTGCCCTGAAGCATAAAAGTAAATGGAACTAGTTTATTAGCCAGATTTTTCTTTATGCGTCTGCTACCAGTGTTTGTTGGTACAGAGTCGCTACAGACAGCTCAAGGTACCCAGGAGGTGGCTTATTATGTTAATGATTGTTGCTTCGTGATTGGTTCTTCGGCGCTCTTATTGGCTAATAGCGCAACCCCATTGGCTGACGAGCGATAATGAGATGCTCGGGACTGCGCGTTTCTTAAAGGACAACTCCGGTGGAAAACAAAACATAAATGACTAGTTTAGCTTTAGTGGCACGAAACGTGATCTCAACCGAAATGTTACGTCGAAACGAAGCCGCGTACTCCCCCAAAAACCTATATTAAAGATACGACCAGCTGCACTTTAGCGCGTGGCAAGCGGGTTAGCTTTTAGTCAGGCAACACTGGGCGACGCGCACCGCAGCCCCACGGTGACGTCCCGTCGCGGCCGTACAGCTGTTGATCAGTATTTGCGTTCGATTCACCTGCACCTCCTGCACCGGTGCAGAAAAGTGTAGGGCAGCGTACTTCCGGTATGTGTATTGAGATACGACTGGAAGGAAGTATACCGCCCTACACTTTTCTGCACCGGTGCAGGAGTTGTAAGCAAGTCGAACGCGGCTAGTGTTGCCATCCCGCTCTAGCAGATAGTTCCGATTTTTGCCGTAGACGCCCGAAACGAGTCTTTTGAGCCGTGATATTTATAGAACTACACGCAATATCGAAAGAAAAAAGAAAAGATGATACCTTGTAAGTCAGGGACACTGACTGAGATGAAAACAGTCGTAATACCAGGTTAAAAGAATATTGATTTAAGGTGACGGTGGCTACAGTAGTTCCAGGTGAATTGTTTTTACAGCTGTCATGTCGAAACGGACATGCCGCAGTTATGCATTGTTATGGCGTAGCCTCTTCTATACTGACAAAACCTGGCAGATCACCACGAGACGCGGCCGCCGAAAGTGAAAAGGTAGAGCGGCACGGCAACGAATGAAAGGAGAGACATGTAACAGGCGCCCCGCTGCGGCGAGACGCGGAAACACATTTGTCCCGAGCGATGGAATGTTTGCTCGTGCTCCTCGCGTTCCTCGCGCTATCGCTTCTTTTCTAATTAAGAATTAAAACCTTGAGACAAGAATTAAAACCTTGGGACTACCGCTTTTTTTCTTGTGGGTTTGAAAACCATATTTCGGGTACTCGCCGCGGCGAAAGCTGTGCGCTGACTACAGGCTCCCCGAGAAACGCTGTGCTACCAAATCCTCGCGCTCTAAATCTGCGACCGGGCACTGTATGGCTCCGCCGTCAACCTGCCAGACTTTGTGAGTATAGGGGAGGCTGGTGGTTATGGTGAATCATCTTTATCGGGAGGTTCCGCAGAATTATTGCACAAAACTAACCTTTACAGCCAAATTGCTTTAAAGGACAACTCCGGTAAATATTTTCAAATTTGTGATTACGGCTACTTTCAGGTCAATCAGTGACTTTGAATTACAAGGCATACTTTTTTTTTTTCCTTGATATTGCGTGTCGTCTTATAAAATATCAAGACTCAAAGTTTGGTTTCAGATGTCAACGGCTAAACCGAAACCATCTGCAAGAGAGGGATAGCAACACTGATATCAGCTCTACGGCCTCGACCTGACGTCACGGTGGTGCTCCGGTGCGCATCGCCCAGTGTTGCTCGACTAAAAGCTATTCCGCGCGCCACCTGCTAAAGAGCAGCGGGTCGCATCTTTCAAATCGGTTTAAGTGGAGTATGCGGCTTCACTTTGACGTAATATTTCGGTTCTGATCATGTTTCGTGCTAGTAAAGCGATGTACCAGTCATTCATTTTTGTTTCGTTTTCAACCGGAGTTGCCCTTCAGTAAAAGTCGAGAGCCTTTTATTGCTTTGCTTAGCAACAACTCCTCAGATTCAACTTCGGCAAATTGATAAGACAAAAAACGATAAACCGATCGACTTTTGTGCCATTTTTTTTTCTTTTTTCTTGTTCATAATCGGGGACAGGTGAAAAATGTCAGAGCGGATTTGCTGCAATCATTCGTTGCTTTTCGTTGTGTCATGACTGCGCGTGCTGCAAGAAACACCGCGTAGAGCTTTAAAAGCCATAGAAAACTTGCGCTGAAGGCGGAACTTGTACTGCATTTTAAATGCGCTAACATTCCTTTAAAAAAAAAGCTCAAGTTAGATATTGAGGCCTCCAAGCTTTAACTTCTCACATCTGTCGGTGGAAACTGTCATTCGAGTGTTATACGGTCACGACCTGAACGGGTGAACTTACCGCAGAGATTTGTTGAGCCGCTTGCCCGGGCTTTTCACCTGCAAGTTCGATTGCTAGCTTTTGAAACTGTTCAGACTCATTCGTTGATTTACACATGTTATCGTCCCTCGTTTTCTACAAGAAATAAAGAAATAAAAAGAAAACTTAAGGCTATCTGTGAGTAACCACGAGGAAATGCATGCCGTCATAATTTGCCATTCCTTCCTTTTTTGTTTTTGTTTTTGTGCGTGATTTGAGTTTTTAGCTACCGATAGCTTCTATGCTAACAGTAAGAGCACTTCACGATTACACTGCGGGGCCGCCATTTTGATGCTTATTGTAAAGCGGGCGCCATTTGCGATATATACGATTTGGAAATGCGACTTTCTGGACTATGCATAAGGTGTCGAAAAACTCAAACGTAAATGTTTTCTTTTTGAATTTATGAAATATCCGTCTGTCCGTCCGTTCGTCCGTTTTTCGCCAAATTTAGCGAGGGCGTAACGTGTGAGGTCACATGACCTTTACATTTTGGGGAAACTGACGGCACGTGACATATACGTTAGCTCAGTTTCCCGGCTAACGTTTCCGGGAAAATTAACGTCTTGTGGCCAAGCATCAATTCAGTTTCCTCGCCAAATTTAGCGGGAAAATTCACGTCTCTTGACCTAGACATAAATCTAATTTTCACGCCTAAATTTAGCGGGAAAAGTCGCGTCACGTGCGCGTGACCTGACGTCACGTGACCCATATCACCATTCAATTTCCCCGCTAACTTTAGCGGGAAAAGAGACGTCACGTGACGCAGCAATTTTCTCACCCCAGCTCTCTTTTCCCCTCTCATTTTTTTCTCCCTTTCCCCTTCCTAGTAACTACTTCTAGATAACACTGGGTGTAAAAGTACGTATTGGGCTAGTCGGTGATAACTGTTTTGAACCAAAGAGAACAGACAAACAGCGCCCGTGTTTGTCTTCTTCTTGTATTCGTCTTTTTAGCGCTTTTAACCTTGGTTCAGAACAACACTGGGTGATGTGACGCCCAGGATGTTTCACAGCATTTCATCCATTAACTGTAAAAGTAGAAGTCGATGCCAATTTGTTTTTGTCACACTTTTAGATGACGGAAAAGCGTTCCGAGCACTTCCAGATAGAAATCCAGGTAAATCTTAAACACCAATATGGCCGAAGCATATTTATTTATTTATTTATTTATTTACCCTCAAGGTACAGAGTACATTTTAGAGGGGAGTGAGCAAACAATAAATAAACGTAATTAAATCAACCAAGGGTGCTGTTAATAAGTGATTGCTTAAAGAGTGAAATATCATTAATATCTGCAATAGAAGCGGGAAGGTGGTTCCAGTCAGTCGATGTGCGAGGTATGAACGAGGTGCTGAATTTGAAGGTGTTAAAATTAGGTATGCCTACCTTGTGAATATGGTCGAGACGGGATGAACGGTAAGAGGGCTCGAGCATTAGTTTCAAACGGAGAGATGGGATGTGATGATAAATTTTGTGAAACAGGCATAAACGAGCTGTTTTGCGCCGAGACGACAAACTGGGAAGTGACAAAGTTAATTTCATTGATGTTACACTGGCTGTACGATGATAGTTAGATAAGATGAAACGAACGGCTGAAAGATCAAGCGTTTTGTCGGTTACTCTAGTGACTCTAGGCGATTTATGAAGGCCTGTTCAGTTTCACAGTCAGCACTGCTAACACCACCTAGAATCAAGGACTGCGAACACCCGCTTCTATCGAACGTCATCACACTAAAATGGCGCCAATTCAGCAATCGGACTAAAGCCGGATGCTGAGCGTCCTTCAGCAGGTTGATCGAACAAAAGACCCAGCTGAACACTGACGCAGTACCCTTAGCCAATCTGTGTCCGCACTCTATCTCACTGTGATGACGTCACAATGCCAGCGCTCACGCCTTGGTTCTTCTAGGTGGCGCTGGCTCTGCGGCCTGGCGTGACGTCAGAAACGGGAGGCGGTATACGGATTGGGTCGCCTTTCGTTTACAAATGTTCCTCACACGCTGACACACAAGACATCGTCATCGACACTAATAAAGTACCGAGCTTAAGCCGGCCGGCGCGAAGTCTGCCAGGCTTGGCTGTAGATCTCGGGGGCGTCAGCAGCGTGTCCTCCTTCGTCGTGACGTCAGTCCTGACGCTGTACCGTCCTTGACCGACGAGGTGCGAAAAGTAAGCCGAGTACTCGCCGTCGTTTCTCGTCTCGTCGGCTCCTGCGACAGAAAGAGAGGGAAACAGGGAAAAAAACGCCCCATTCATCCGCGATCAGGACCGCTTCGATGCTCAACTCGCACTTTTCGCGTACGATATAGGCACAGAATTACTCATTATATACACCAAGGCGAGGCCCTGACCTCATGCTGCTGCGGTAACGTTACTGTCGCACGGCGCATGCGCAGACACTTCGCTCAAGGCGAATCTGGTTTCTGCGCAAGCGGAGTGGCCTCACCTGGTGTGGGTAAACGCTCACTTTTTTGTAAACAGCGTCTCAGTCTACAGACGTTTGCAAATGCGGCCTCAGGGCGCCGCCGTCTTGCTGCTGGTATGGGTAGATCGCCTGATAGTCCAGCATTGCCGATGCCATGGGTACGCGCCAAGAACGCTTGACTATCAGACGATCTACCCATACCAGCAGCAAGATGGCGGCGCCATGAGGCTGTGCTTACGGGAGTTGGCCTGCCTTGCACTGACGGTCATATCATCGATTTCGCACCACCATAGAAAAGAGAGGGAAAAGCTGCTTTTGTACGTACTTTGAGTGACGGCTTGATGTTCTATAATACTCTAGAGGGAGAATAGCGTCGTCTGGGCAAGTCTGGGACACAGAAAGGCTCGAGGTACTCTTAAAGGAGCTGTGCAACAATTTTTGTACTGTGCACAAATACCGCTTAAAACGGATCCCTAACGTTAATGACCTATGAAACACCCGTCCGTTTTTCACCCCACGCAATAGAAGTCCCAGAAAAAAATTTAAGAAAAACGAGCAGCTTTCACCCCCTCAACTCGCCGCCAGAACAAGCGGCCACGTGATCTGGAGCCGATTATATGCCGCCAGTGTTGATCATAGCCACGCGCTCGGGTTGGCAAAGCACAGGGCACGCGCTGAGTTCCAGACATTGTTATGGCTCGGCTGTTGTCGTCGTTGCAGCGATTGGACACGGGCCACTACCCCAATGCTTCTCGAGCTAGTAATTATCACGAGCCCAAGTCGAGCGCCCACGCAATGCTCGGGTCCAATCTATGAACCGCATTCAAATATCGTCACTTGGGTGTACTGCGAACCCCGAGTTACGTCATCAAATTTTGCAAAGGAGAGATTGAATGAAAATGATCGCTTTTGTCCTTGAAATTACACCGCAACAAAGGAGTTTCTTGGCCAATGGCGTTGCGCGCGAGTATCCTTGAGTCCCAGGTGTGCCAGTAAGCTCGTGTAGAGATAAAAACATTCCAATTGAATATCGTTGCACAGCTCCTTTAAGCACTTCTTATGAGTTGTGAATGCTAAAGCATGCATGTCTTTCTTCCGCTCCCTTAGTACGTCTGCGGCGTTCTGAAGGCTTGTTTGCATACTTGTAACCGTGTGCTACCGAGAGAGACAAGACCGGGGTTTAAGCCACTTGCGACGTCTGACCGGCCACACGCTTCGTCTTACCGGCGCGCAGGCGGTGCAGACACGCAGCGCCATGGGGGCGGCGGTCGTTGAAATTAACGTGCCGTGGCCAATGAGAGCCTCGTTCCTTAAAACTATGACGCGCGCCAGCCAATAGGACCTAAGCCGAAATCCATCAGAATTCGGCTTCACAGGAGCGGGGAAACTAGGTGCCGTTTAGTTAGGCTTTTCGCGCGGCTTCAAAGCTGGGAGCCATCAGATCTCGGCCTCACTTGGGGAAAAGAGTTTAAGTGCCATTTGGCGCGGGTTCAAAGCCGATGACGTCGGCTCGCTCCATGGGACAGTTAATGCTTTCGCAGCAAAAATGACATTTAAGACTGCTAACGTGTCGAAATGCGAAAGCACTCCTATACGTAGCATATTCCTTCAAGCTGCATGCGTACCGCGCTGAGCCCGGCCGGGCTCTGTTGCTAGGTGCTCTGCAGAGCCCGGCCGCCCTCACCCCCTTACCGGAGGCCGGGCTGCTGCGCCATGGCAGTGGGGGTGGGGTGGCGTTCCTTGGAACTATGCCGCGCGCCAGCTGATGGCAGTCTATCCATCAATTCTCTGCAACAGACTACAGGCTTCGCTATATCGGAAAGAAGAATTGAGGTGCCGTTTGGCGCGGCTTCAAAAGCTGATGACGCCGGTTCGCTCCATTGGACAGGTAATGCTTTCGTATTAAAAGAGAATCCAAATGAGTGGGAAGTTCCATCCTTCAACTCTTCTCTGGTCGTGGCCGGAAAGCTGATGGGATGACGTCAGGTGGAAGGCAGGTAATGTGTTCACTCTTTTTTGCGATTTGTTCTTCGACGTTCCGATCGGCTAATGGCTCAATTTCACTGACTGTGAAGCGATAACAAGATTACCGGTATTCGTCACGCCCGGTGTTTTTGGCGTGTCAGTGGCTACCGATAAACTTACCTTTTCAGCCAGGTTACAAGGAAAAGATGTCTATTTGTACGAGCAATTTAATCACATATCGCTTCAGCCTGGCAAATTTTATTAAGAGACATGTCATCCCTTTGATTGCCCCTTGAGCTAAGCATCGTATGGCAAATCCTCGGCTGCCATTCTGAAACCCTCGAGGGATCCTTCATAGTCAATCCCACCAAGAAGCCTTTTGAAAAGCGTGCAGCGCCGTCCACGGCACCCAAAGAAATGCCGGAACCTCAAAGTACAACCGGTTGCACGAGACGACAGAGACGACCATGGAGGCGACGGCGAGCAGGCAACGACAGGCGAGCTACTGCGCTACCTTCTCGCTTTCTTCAGTGTCACGTGGGGCCGGTAACGAGGCGCGTACTGGACTTCACTCGCGGCATTCTGGGTTTTTTTTTTAAAAGGCCTATTTCCAAGTTTCGACAAGGTTAAGGCGTTACACCGTGGTTGAGGCGTACCAAGCCCGTTGTCCTTGAGGTGGAGGAAGGTCGTCCCGTTCAATCCTGGCAGGGTAATGGTGGCGATGACGACCGCCCTCAGGACACCGCGGTCTCCTTTGAAAACCCTGCTGTAGATTGTGACCTGGTTTTTACTTCTGTCTTCCTTAACGAAGCTCTGGGCTCTGATTGGATGGTCCTTGGGATTTCGCTGCGTCGACTGCACTGTAACAGTGACGTTGGAGACGGTACCGGCCTGTGGTATCAAAACCAGTGTCCAAAGGGTTGTCTGGAACGGGATGACCCAATATAAGCGTTTCGTTTCTGTTGATTCTTTTTTTTTTTTCTGATAGGGAGATTAGCACTTTTCTGTATCAAAAGGAAATTCTCCGTTTCGCATTCAGTCCGACCTCAGTCAACGCTACAAGCTCAAGGAGCCAATTAATCACCAGTCGTGATCGGTTTAACCGGTGACGACAAGCGTCAAGATAACATAATTTTGGCGCTGATTGCTTATGTCTGTCTGATCGTAGTTTAGACGGTTTTCGCTTCCTTTGATTATCAGTCACGTGGGTCTGACATCTGGCATGCGGGCAGAACAAAAAAAAAAAATGACGGCATTTTAGCTTGGAATTTGCGAGAACATTTGGGCGAGGCAAAACACGAATGTGTGACATTCACACATTTTTCGTGAACACCTTCGAGCGGCGTGGAGATTCTGGTACGATGTTTTACCACATATACCAGAAGTGATGACGTTCAAGATTGCGGCGCCCTTGTGGAAAAGGCAGCGACATTCTTTGAAGCGCCGACGGCGTGACGGTGCAAGTTTTAGGAAGCGAATGGCGGCGCACACCAGAAGACTGAACTGAATTACGCAATTTTGGTCTAGCCGAATGCGCTGCGTCATTCCTATTGTTTGTGGTTACTTGTAAAAAAAAAGAGTGTCGAGGGTCTTTAGTCGTTCCTAATGTTAAACCGAGTATGGCGGTAACACTGCTGCAGTTTCAAGCGGGATAAATAGAATTCGGCAGAGGATACTCGGAACGAAGGCGAACCCGCCTACCGCTTTGGTCTCCGGGATGTGGATTATCTCGAGCTGGTCTCCGATCTCCTTTTTACAGTCAGTGCAGTTTTTGCCGTTGGCGTCCTTAACATAAAAGTCGAACTTTTGAGCGGATAATGATGTAATGGATATCTTTGTGTTAGTGCCGAGTTCTTTCGGAACCGTGAACTGGAATTCCTTGGCGGTCCTAAAAGACGCCGTCTCGTCCAGTAACTGGAAAAAAGAAAACGTCGAATCGTAATTGGAGCTGTGCCGTAGAGCTTCTGTTCATAGTAAACCGTAAACTTTCCAAAGCTTATTTTGAAAAAAAAAAAAGAAGAAATATCGGAGGATTTTGTTTTTTTGTGATTTTCGGTGATTTGTTTCGGACGGATGCTAAAAACGGTGATTAGGCTATCAGTGAAGAAAATATTTCATGAAGAATTAAAATATTAGGTCTAAGAGAAAGGAGTTCAGAAAAAAAAAAAGAAACAGAAAAACAGCACAAGCTGAAGTAAGACGTTTCATAAATCGGTGTTTTTTCGGTTTTACCCAATTTTATATATTTTGACAACAATGGTTGTTTGTCAATGTTTTTCGGTTAAAACCAGAACGTGTACGGCCTACGTATAAAAGAGACACTGAAGCGTTATTTCATAAAACAAGACCTCTACAAGTCGACCTACGCACACGTGAAAAGTTCCTCTACTTGTATTAGGCTAAAGTTTGAACCTAATCCCGGCATTCACCTCGAAGCTACGTTTATCCTCAAAGTAAGTTTGTGTATAGGTCAATACAGTGATGACTCGTCAATGTGGACGCCTCGGTTCCCCCAAAAAATCGCCCATAATGTGAGTTGTCCATATTAAGGAGGCAAAAATGCATGTATTTTCCCATTTTGTCCCCAAAAATGGTGTTGATATAGCGGGCTGTCCATATTAACGGGGTACGTATTAACCAGACACGACTGTATTAGAAATAATGTTGTTTAGACAGAGGTGAAAGGATTCTGCTAGATTTTCCTACCATTTTTGATGCAGCAGCTATTGGAATTCGGTGCACATTTTAGAAAGAAAAGGACTAGGTATGTGGCGCAAGTCACCGCTCGATTCAAAGGGAACAGCCTCCATGCATCCATCCATTCATTCATCTATCCATCCGTCTATTCAATGCACGCGTCAGGCGAAGGAGTATCGACGGCGAGAACAAATTGATGTTGGTTCGACATTTTGTCGTCTAGATCACGGAGCAGATCGGATAATAAAACAGAGTACGCATCGATTGTCTTTTTTTTCTTCTTCCTTTTGCTTCTTATTGATTTATTATTTGTGTGTTCCGAATCTACAGTGAAAAGAAATAATGGATTGTGACACTTTCACAAAATACGAAAAGTCCGAGTCAGCCCGAGGGCAGACCCGGAGCAGCTTCAGAGTTTTCTGCGCCACGCGGTGCAATGTGGGAAAGCGGCGAGGCCTCCGGGTATTTTCGGAGGTGTAAAGACAGGAGCAGAACGCGGCAAATCTTGAGCGCTGACATCGTCGCTCTCAAGAGAAAGAACCAGAAAGACAGCGACACAAGAACGAACAAAGAAAGCAGACGGAAGGTCAGGCGCGTTCGCTTTGCCGCGACGAGTTGAAGTTGCTCCCGCGGTTGGCGAACTTTCTGTAGTATTATACAATGCACGATTTTGGTGTTTTCCTCCAAAGTAAGCTAAAAAGAACAAGGTACAGACATTACAGGCGATGTATTGCTGCTGCTTTGTAGATATTGAGACGCCGCCAGCTATGTGGGTCCATCGGGACCACCGACGGCACCTCCGATGTACGCGTCGATCAACGAGGTAGAGGGGCTTAGAGTGATAAACCGGAAGTGCGGAAGTGGCACCCACCCGGTTGCCGCCATGTTTTACGCAAATGTGACCACTCGTCACACGACCTCGCAAGAGCTGTGACGTCGCAGGTAAGACGGCAGCGCCCAGAGCTGACGGATGCGAGTTTGTTCGGTGCGCGGCAACCGTGATGTGCAGCGGCTTTCTGACGATTTCGGGCTTTTTCGTGCTCGCTGACGCAGGTATAATGTGAAAAACATGAAGGAAGGAGACTTTATACCCTTTTTGCGCGAGATCGCTCTGGATTATCTGGATATTAACACCTGTAAGACAGCATCAGCCGTATCGCCGTTACCGGTGCTCGGATTCGGGATCTGTTCCAGGATCGATAGAACTTTGAGTGGTTTTAGCATAAAATTTTTGCATTCTCTTAGTTTTGTTTGAACGTTGTAATGTGTGAGAATCGACGCGAAAGGTATACGTCGCGTTAGGGCCTAGGAGAAGTTGTTTCAGGCCTGCGTCACCGAATAACCATAGCAACTTTTAGCGAGGAAGCTCATGCGATCTTTAACCCCTTGTGCTAATTGACGATTCTACATTCGATCGCTTTTCTTCCTTCTTTGGTGAATGCGAAGTGCACACTTATTTTCAGCTACGAGGATGACGTTTTATTGAGTGTGGGGATGAATAAATCGTTGCAGCACCTGCTTCAAAGCTATTCAACTTGCAATAAAAACAATTGTTTTGGTGTATGCATAGACTAACTGCACCTTTTTCTCTTTCGTAGGATTTATTGCAGCAATACTTTTTTTCATCAAGAGTGCATTGTATTAGTCGGTCAATTATTTACTTGTTCTAATTACCTGATAAGATGATGAATATTTGTGTTCATCCCGTGCCTGAAGAGCAGTCTTGTTGAAAAATGCTGACCATTCCTTTCGGTCTCTTCAATAGCCTTTTTTGAAAAGTGTGGGTTGCCTATACTTCGTATCATTGTAACCTGGAAAAGGGCAACCGCCACAGCCCCCTCGAGCCAATCAGATAAACAGAGCGAAGGTGTGTGACAAATCTGTGCAGACAAGCACCCTGAATGACATGTTGTCATGTGCCTCTCTCCAACGAGCATATTGGCTCACCGAGACTGTAGCCTTTGCTGTTTGCCAAGTTGTGATGAAACGAATTACAGTAGCTACTACTCTAATTACCCCAGGCTTTCATACTTTGGTCATTTGTTCAACAAGAATGTTATGTACGCCATCACTCTGACCTCGGCTCAGCGCCTATTGGACTCGAATGCTGCATTAGCATTCGACATGAACTGGGGCCCATCCGTGTGCTTTACGCCGAAATAAAATGGTGACAGTTGTGTTGCTTGATGGGGTTCTGCAAAGGGTCTATTGTGTCTTACGTATAGAAATGTCCTGCTATATAACAATGCATCAACACATACGACTAAAGTATATGCACAGAGGTGTGTTCCGGAGAAGTGGAATGAGTGCAGCCCAATGCAACAAGTCTGCCAGTCTGGTATGTCCCATTAATTAATATTGAAGGGTCAGAGATGAGTGTGTCCTCAAAGGACCTGCGCGTGTGGTGAACACAATTCTTGGTGTATAAACTCTCAAGGCGTAAAGGCAAGCGGAAATAGGTTTATCTGGTTAGTGTATCAAATATGTTTATTTCCACTGGATTACATAATTATTGATTCTTAGTTAATGGTTCCAGAACGAATTCTTTCTGCGACAGTTTCACGTCAGGCGTTCAGTCGTTATACCTGTGGACCTTGTTGTAGGACGACGCTCCTGGCACGTCGGTGTTCAGTTTGGTCGAGTAACAACTTTGACCGACTGATGGCGTCTTGTAATCATACGTCATGTGTGCCCACTGACATCTGATGCACTGAAGCTGCCAGGATGGCTTCTAATCTGCAAAACTTTCCTGGTATTTTTCTGCATCAATGCAGCAAGCTCGGGCATGTATTGGTTAGGTGGCTGTGCCTTTTGCTGTACCGTTGACTTGATAGCTGGCAACAATGTTTGTTTGCTATCCAAGAATTTTCACTTCCATTTCGTAATGGAGATTTATTCTGCATCCCACGACTACTGCAACTTGTGCAAGTCTTGTGTGGCAAAGTGAAGTCTCGTGATGCTTGCAGTCCACTTTTGAGAGAAACCAACCATTCTATTTCTTCAGGTCACTGAGTGGCATTCTCTGTCAAAGTTGGAAATTGTGTGCTTCGTGGCGTGGACACAGATAATTAGTGTCAGCAAATTATCAGGTATTGTCCTTGGACGACAACCGACACCAGATCAACTCTCCTTGCATGGCCGCTCACCTGCTTTGTCGTGCTTACCTCCCGTCCAGATGAAGTAGATCACGAGCTTCGGGGTAATGTCGGCACCAGGGACAAAGACCGCCGAAAATAGTCCTCAATCTTCCCCGGACGCTCGTCGAGACGTGGTCGAGGGTCGTTCGGCACGAACCCTTGCAGGCCAATTTATTGGTACGGGAACCTTTAGTAGACATGGTCGGCCTCATGCAGTGGCAGCAGAGTGGTTTTCGGTTTCCCATTCGCAGTACCTTTGTTTTCCTCGGTGTACTTTGTACTTTGTTCAGCGCGGACCTACACTGGTTCTTCCCGATGTCAGGAATGCTTCGGCGTTGGGGTGTCTCGTTGAATTGGCATTGAATAGTAACAGGTAGCCGGTGGTGGTCGTTGTGACTTTGTGGCATAAGTCGCCCTAGTTTCGTCATATGCCGCTTCGCTCGAAGAAGTCTCCAGTTGAAATGCCTGTCGAACTTCTTCCGAAACAATCTCGGCGATCAAAATAAAAGCCGGGCAACTGATGGCAGGAACTAGCTCCATTATCTCCTCCCGGACACCATTGTGAATGATGTCACGGATGCCTGGGGGGCTGGTGTCGAAGTTGCAGCTGGACGACTCGAGTGTTGCGACGCTGGGGAGTTGTTGATAGTGACATGCTCAGGCCTGCAGTGTACATTCAATGTTGGAAGCTTCATTGATATGAACCCGGCCTTCGACTGTTGTCGTGGGGTTGCGGACAAGGCTGCTGAAGGTGTTGTACCTCACATAAGGAACATGGGATTCTTAGCTTCTTGTCTTCTGTAGCATACGGGGTTGGCGTGGGTGCTCGATCATGCGCAAAACATCCTCCACGAAGGCAGCGACGCTCTTGTTGGGGCCGTGTCCTGGACAGAATCAGGAATTCGGCTCTCTCTCGTCAATGTTGGCTGATGAACATGCACTTCAGCTCGATCTTGCAAACTTCCCATGACGTTAAGGAGGATTCGTGGCTCTCAAACCAGTGCTTCGCAGTTTCTTCCACGAGAAGTATAGGTTCTGCAGGAGCTGGTTGTCCATCTACCCACTGTGGCGGGCGACACAGTCATATTGTTCAATCCAGCCCTCGACGTCTTATGCACCTTGCGTGAAAGGGCATCAGAGTGCGAAATGCGACGGGCATGCAAACGATGGCGGGAGCGGATGTGGTTTGCTGCTACAGGTTTGTCATTGTTGACTTAGTCAGCTTCGGTTTTTTCTGGCAAAAGACCTAATTCCGGTGGTTCTTGCCGGTAGCAGTAACTGGCTGGGATTTCAAGTTCTTCGTGGTGTATTTCCGAGTTTCGTCCTTGTGGTACTCGCTCGTCTTGCGGTTTTTCTGCCGGGCTCGGGATAGGACCTGGTTCACGGCTCGCTGGGGGGTTTGACTCGGGATAATGTGCCACCCGTGTCTTGTTGTCGGGCTACTCGGCTGGGGAGCCGCACGGTTACACACAGAGTGAAGGGCTAGGGGTAAAATGCGCAGCACCTCCACCAGAACATACAATGACAGCTGAGCATGGCCTGGAACTTTCCAGAATAGTAAATATTGACAGAAGGTAGGACTGGAGCAAGCATCCGTGACAATATAACAAAACAGACAAAAAAGAGTCTATCCTGACCACTAAAGAAGCTGCGCTGCTTTAGTGGCATTCTGTCCGAATAAATCCTCTCCTTCGGGGTCTGGCGACTGCTGTGGACGAGCTGAACTGAAATCGATGTGAGACCACTTTTCTGGTAATGAGCCGCTGCAGACTGCCGTCGCAAAGCGGCGTGAATGGGTGGACTGGGTAGGTAACACGCGCGATGAAATGTCCATACAGCTTGCAATTCGCGCAACGAGTGTTGATGAAACTTTGGTGTCGACGAAACGTGCGACAGACTAGCGGAATCAATACCAACTGTAACATCTGTGCTACGTGAAGGTGCACGTCTACGCCAGAACAATTTAGTAGACAGCACAGCATCACCTAAAGCACGACACAGGAACTACCAGCTTGAAGGTAGCTCTTCGGCGCGCCGCACACCTGTGCTCCGTGAAAGTGCACGTCTACGCCGGAACAATTTGGGAAGCAGCACAGTATCATTTAGCAACGCACGGGAACTACAAGTGGCAAGGAAGCCCTCCGGTGCACCGCACAACCAAAGTGAGCCTTCGGACACTTGAACGAAGCGGCACCACGATTGCACACTGCCAAGCACGACTCACGCAATTTCCGTCGCTAAACTGTGTATCCAAATATGTTGTACATATTTGGATACACAGATCTCAAAGGTTCCGATGGTCAACGATAGCACAAAATGTCGCCTTAAAATTTATCCTAGCGGTGTCCGAATCAATCTGAGGTCCGAGCAACGTAGGGCCGATTGTCTCCTTCGTGGCAATGTCCCCGTAGGTCACTAGCGAAATGCTCACCGTTCCTCCGTATTTTCACGTTATGAAGTCGCTTTCGACCGGCCTCACACAACCTCATATGACGGCTTCCGCGTCTAAAATCAACTCGCCGAGACAAACGACAACGAACAAAGCATCCGACAAGCTCCGGCCAATGCTCCGGCCCAGCTGGGGCCAGCCGCTGCATGGCCCCTGCCATCTTTCCTGTGACGTCACGTCTTTGGTTTGGTCATGTGACGTGTGGTCAAATTTGCGTACAATGGCAGCCGCCTTATGGGGGTCACTTTCGAGTGCATACCGGAACTATGGTGCCTGGAACGCGTCTCCGACTGGTGTGTTTACCGCGGCCAAAAAAGTGGTCCCTCGATTTCCGCCTGATGACGTCATAAAAGTGTCATGCTGTCGCCGGTCGCGACCCTGGTGGCGTCCCAACAGCTGTGGTGTATGTAGCAGATGCCTGTTCTGCTGCAGGTCGCTTTCCACTGTGACAGTTCACGGTAGCTCTAGCAGCCGGATTTGGGACGTCTAAAGGGACGCCGTGACGACAGCGACACTCGCGTTCGTTCGTGCTTTTCGCCAGCATTTCTACGGCCAACCGCCAGGATCGCGACAGGCAACAGCATGACACTCGCGTCATTTGTTGCCACATCGGGACCACTTTTGATGTATGGGCGGCATAGGACGCTAAACACACCAGTCAAAGACGCGATCCAGGCACCATACCGGAACCCCGGTTTATCGCTCTAAGCCCCTCTACCTCGTTGGCGTCGATACACCCCCGATCCGCGAAGTGGTCCGAATGCATGGGACCAGAGCCGTATATGAAGAGAGTTTGGTCAATGGGAGGCGCGGGCAGAGCCAGGGCGTGCGGCAGACTCGGAAAGAGGGCTTGGCATGCTCTCTTGACCAACAAGAAGCCGAAAAGAATCCCCTAGCGGTGGTAGCGAGAAACAGTTCTGAGCCGATCGATCATAGAAGGTCTCTGTTCGTATATGGTTTTAATAAGTGCGTAAGAATGAAGTGTAGTAACTCTTTCTGGTTGAAAATAGGGTGCACGTGTTTTTTTTATCATGATCATGCAGAAAGATGTAAGAAACGAATGCGCCGTTCAACTCTGTTTTGCGCGGACAGAGTGTGACCGCTCTGACGGCAGATTCCCGGCGCTCGGCGTTTGGCGTAAGGATTATGTCGATCTTTCCGCTAGTCGCACGCTTCCACCATCATTTTAGATGAGTGTGATTGAAACATCACGTGTACCATATTTTCAGCCATTGAGAGTTACTCCAATGCAGTTATCAGGTTTGTTTTTCGCGACCACCGCCAGGGTTTTATTTCCGGCTTCTGGTTGGTCACATTCGAATTTCTGAAGACGCCCTGGAACACGCCCAGCCCGCTTTCGGCCAATGGCGCCGCTTCATTTGTCTCCTATACTTCCCAACGAATGGCCAAACTCTCCACATATAGGGCTCTGCATGGGACCTTTCACTTTAGATTGTTATAGTAACTCTGCGAGCGGAGTGATATGGAAGCATGCATATGACGGCTCCCCGCAGGAGGAGCGCACGCCGAAGTTCCGTCGTCGCGTGACTCAGTGGCTCGTCGGGGCAGCACGAACGAGCATTTGGCCAGACATGTTGGAGCGTTGCTATAACCGTTAAAACTGACAAGACTATATGATCCTTGGTTAGACTATCCTTTAAATGCGATGCATGTGTGATAGCACACTTGGTGGGGTTTTCCGCTGGAAATTTACATCTCGCGGCCTGACGTGACATGACACGGTCACGTCACATTGCTTCAGAATGTCACGTGACCCGACATCACAAGACGCCCGGTAACGCGACATTTATTTTTCCGCTAAAGTTAGCGGAGAAATAATTTGATGCGAAGTAACATGTGACGTCATGGAGTCGTGTAACCTCACAGTGTCGCAGATGTCACGGCGTTACAACACGTCTCAGTGTTACGTGACGTCACATCGCAATTTCGCCCGTAAATTTAGAGGGGAAATTAACGTTGCGTTACGTTATGGTATCACGCGACATTATGAATTTAAACTGTGACGTCAATCTCCCCGCTAGATTCAGCGGGGAAATTTATGTCACGTGATGGTGTGACGTCGTGCGAACAAGCCAACACGAGCCCTCAAGGTCCACGAAGTGTTGGCATACACAGTCTGGTTCACAAACTCGCCACTGCTTACGACCGAGCGCCTCGTGGCCTCTTACGACAGCAGAAGACACTGGCGCCATCTATCGGGTAGCCAAGGAACATTCGGGATATCCTTATATATATATTTTCGCGTTTAACCCTTTCTTTATAGGCTTGAAACACTTTTGAGAATGTAATAAGCGAAAAATTTTTATGGATAGAGTATGCACATTTGGTCTCCCAAACACCTTCGCTCTAGTGAAATGCAATTCGAGGGCCTCCTCACAGATGGCGCCACTTGATAGTGTGCTTTCTCGTCGCCAGAGATTACAACAACTCGGTTCTAAGCAAACGCAAGTGTGTGAACCAACATAAAATGTATCGTTCGAAAAAAAAGAAAGCTATAAAAGGCACGTTAAGGCGATTACAGAATCCAGGAGACGAAACAGAGGATGGCGACTTACAATGATCGGATGGTTTATAGTGTCCAGGTGCGATGTCACGGACACCAAAAAGGCCGAGCCCAAGGCAGCGATCGTGTTGTTCTGGAAGTCGCCGAAGGAGTAGGCCGTGCCATCCGTTTCGTCCGCGATCTGCTCCAGCTTACTTGAGGCTTCCGGTCCGAGAGCGTACGTGTGCACTTTGATCGATTTGCTTACGAGGTCCGGTAGGACATCGTCAATACTGGGATCGCGGTTCTCTTCACCGTCGGTGACCAAAATAATCGTGCTCCCGGCGGAACTCGTGCCGTTGACTTCGAGCTCCTGTTAGAGGGGCAGTGCAACGATTTTCAGACTTGGGCGAATTAACTGCGGAAATTAATCTGCGTCACCTATGGAGCAAAATGAAACAAATCGAAGGTCGAAGTGCCTCTCAACTCTCCACGCCGACTTTCGAGTGACGTACTCTGGGGGATCACGTGGTTTCCCCTTGGGCCCTCTCTTCAGAGACCCCAGCCGCTTCCTCCGCGATTGTCGACTTTCAAAGGATTAGCCTCGTCGAAGCTGTCGCGGCGAGCGATGGACACAAAGGACGGTTCGCCACGGGGCTGACGGCGAGTGAAGCAGCGGAGGGGGACAGGGTTTGTTGACTTCCGCGTACCCCCAGAGACGCCGTCATTTTAGTTCCCGTAGCCGCCACAGGCGGCTGCAGATCGGCAAATAATTCGTTTTTTGCCTTGCGATTACGCAGCAGAACAGCAGTTTTTCGGGGAGAGGTGACGGGTTTTTGGTCACTTGGGCTTGTATAAACAATATGAAAATTGCAAACTGGCAATTCTTTCAACCTTAAAACCGTTGCACTGCCCCTTTAAAAAGACATTGGTCGGTGTTAAAGGGGCCAGGACATAGAAATTCACCCGTTAGGTTATTCATGAAATGGGATGCTTATAGATACTTAGTATGATACACTACGTTTCGTGATTATTAGAGTTCTAGTGATTGCAATAATCGAACCCAGGAGCTTCTGCAGCACAAGCTTTCGCTCCACGCTAGTAGCTGAGACGCGTTAGGTCACTCGGGCACCGATCCCTCCGGGGGTATGTTTATTGGTGAATTCCACTCGCAGATCTCGAGCGCTCCAAAAGCGCTCCATTTGGAGCGCGCATATTCCGCTCGCAGATCTGGCTCGAGCTGGTCATTTTCCACTCGTAGATCTCTGGCAGCGCCCGCTCCACGGAGCGCCTCAAATCCCGCCGAACTTGCTCTGCGCGATTTCACAGATCTTTCCGGAAGTTAACAGAGCGGCCCAGGTGATTTCCTTCTAAATCGGCAGTGCGCATGCGCCGCGAGGTTGGAGAGGTCGGCGGGCCGGTCGGGCCACGGTCGGGTCGTCTAGTTGGATCTTTTCGGGTGCGTCGATTGTTTGCGCGCGATTTTGACGGCTCGAACGCTTCTGCCTCGCGTAGATCAGGGAAAGAAAGCCGGGACTGTGGAGCGTGGTAAATCGTAAGCGTTGACATCTGTGATCGTGAGAGGAAGAACGAGAAAAAGAACGACAGAAAAGCCGGAGGAAGACACAAAGCTAGGCCTGTTCATTCTGCAGCCAACGATTGTTTACCTTTTTACACGGCATTCCGCCGGCGTTTCCCCGTGCAATAAAGCAAGAAGAATTTAGGCAACGACTGTGCAAGTGATAGTTTGTTACCTCTGTGTTTATTCAAGTCGTACCAGAAATCTGAACTCCACCGCTGGCAATCGCTGCCCGTGCCCCGCCGCTTCGAGGCGGCCGAAAGCCGGCGAAAGGTATGTGACGGTGCCGAACGCGGACGTCTTCGTTATTTGTGACATGGGCGCCATGGTGCGTACGAGTTTGCCCGGTCTGTGTCGCATGTTATTTCTGCAGCTAAGCAGTGACAGTCGTCACTGGCCGTCGGAAAGATCAGTCGGCTGAGGCGTTGGTGGGCTTGTCAAGTTCGAACAACGGCCATTTTGAACGGCGGAGGGGGGAAGCGGTGGGGAGGGGTGTGGGGGAGGTCGCTCCAAAAATCCAAGTTTATCTTCCCCTAGTCGATTGGGAGTGGGTCCCACGGAGCGGAATTTTGCCTCCCTCGCGGATTTTGGAAAGCGCTCCGGATGTACAAGTGGAATTCACCATAAGTGTTGGAGCTGACTTTATGTGCCATGCAAGTGGGCGCATTTCGGTCTTCTGCGCATGGGAAAGGAGGTGGGAAGGTGGGAGAGGAGGTCATACTAAGCAGCGCCTCCTCGGGGGGGGGGGGGGGGGGGGGGGGGGGGGGTCGAGTCGCGGATGTAAACATCTTGGCGTCGGCAATAGCGGACGTGCTGTAGCAGCTGTGGCTGTAGCCGCGCGTTTTTGGCGTGGTTGCTGGTTAAAAAGAAGAGAAAAGAACGTTCCGCTTCTGTCCTGTGTGACTTAAAGGTCGGCTCGGATTAGGCGCTGCCCAAGGGGTAGTGTTACCGGGAGAAACGAAAACAATGCAGCGTCTTCGGATGTGGTGGGCGCATTCACGACGGTGTGTCGCATTTTAAATTTCTGGCAGGAGTGACAGATTGAGAGCTCTTTCTTGATTCAGTGGGTGGTGGTGCATGTCCGTTCTTAGTGGGTGGAGCGATTTGTCTGGTTAATTTCCATAACGAACGAGACTCTAGCCTATTAACTCATGGATGACGAAAGAATAAAACAATTAAAACAGGGACAACCCAATTACATCTTTCGTGAAAGATGTGGTTGTGTTGTCCCTGTTTTAATTGTTTTAATCTTTCTTCATCCATGACTTAAACCAACAAGCTCTTCTACCAAGCATAGCCTATTAAATAGGTGCGTGGGTCTCTGCACCTTGCACCCCTCTTAGAGGGACAAGCGGCTCCTAGCCGCACGAAACAGAGCAATAACAGGTCTGTGAAGCCCTTATATGCCCGGGACCGCACGCGCGCTACACTGAAGGAAGCAGCGTGTTTTTATCCCTGTCTGTTTAAACAGTAAGCTCAGAAAAAAGTGACTTGAGCAAGTACAGAGGGCTAATTGAAGTCCGTCGGATTACCCCCGAGAAAGTGTTCGTCTGTTTAAATAACAGGACTTAGATGATAATTTTCCATAAAATTTCGCCAAAAATTAATACAATTACTTCTTGGTGTCACCGAGTCTACGACATAAGTTCCGCGATACGCTCGACGCCGCACACGAAAGTAGGGAACTTGCGGACGCTAACCACCCTCGTTCTCGGTTGTTAGCAGACAAACCTCGGCGCGTCGGCCACCTTGCCCGTGAGTCCTTTGGCTTCGCTCCTTGACACGTGTCTGCTAAAATTGTTAACCAAAAATACATCATACCGCTCGAGTTATTTCGTCTGTCCTCTCTGAAAGGCGAAGTCCAGCTCCCGGCGTAAAGGTAAGACAGCTGTTGAATAGCAGACGACGTTGCAAAGGAGCAGACGACGCTCAGATAGTGGGTCTCGGCGACCCACTATCTTTCCACTCGAGTCAATCAGAGCTCGGCGTTCTGACGTCACCGATCGTTATGCGGAGGGCAAGTTCGTCTGCTTCCGCAAGAAGCAGACGAACTTGCCCTCCGTATAACGATCGCATCCTCTATTACAGCACGTCGTGGAAGCAAGCGCTGCCGCGAGTGTGGCCATCATTGATGCACTTTTAACTGCTGTCCTGACGTCCTTCCCGTTTGCATTCTTCGGAAGTGTTTATATTTTGGTTTCGGGTTTAACTGGGATGAAAATAGCCACGCAGCACGTGCTAAAAACGTTTCCAAACACAAAAAAGGGCTATTCTGTAGTTTTTTTGTATTCTTGTTTTCTTTAAAATATGTTCCTCTTACACAAGAAACGCTTCGCAGCATTGTACGACAAGCACGTTGGGACCAGTTGGAGTTTGCGAGACGCTCATTTCTGTGGTCTGAACCTGCCGCTTTCGCCATGTGGCGTGTGCTGTTCTCGCGTTCCCGTGCTGGAGTGCATAGTTAACGTTCATGCGCTGGGTTCTGTGTGTGGGCGTGGACTGCTCCGAGGATAGTTCCAACGAGCCGGTGGCGAGCGGGCCATCGTCACTGGATCCGTCGCTCGACGGGAGCGTTGAGCCGGTTCAGTAGCATGGGTTTTGCCGTCCAAGCTTCGCTGCTTCGCTCCTACTTGACACTGAGAAGGTCTTCGCGGTCTGTGTGCGCTCGGTGGCTGAATGATTCTGAATGAGCTGTCTTTGCTCGTGACAGTGCACTGTTACGACCGTTGATGGGCGACGTAAATAGCGTATCGGCAGCGTGGGCAAATTGGATTGAATGCACTTGAAACCTACCACAAAAATCGGTTTCTTAACTTATCGCGCTGGGATTTACTACAGAAGTGCCTGAAGGTGGTGGAAGCTTTCGCGAAAATTGTTGAAAGATTGGCTCACCAGAGTAAATCAAGAAAAGCTAAAAACGATCTTTTACCAATACTTAGCAGGTGCACTTAAAGAAAATATTATATTACTGTGGCGTTTATTTGGGCCAAATGAAGTGAAGAGTAGGTAAGCCAAGCCAATTCTATTTTCTTTCCATTCCACAAATTATTCAATAGTAGTAAACGCCAGAATATCCCACAACAATTTTCTTACGATTTTGAGATAAAAGGCTTAGCGCTGAATTTTCCATTGACAAAACAAGTTTTTTTTTTTTTTTCTTGACTCCAAAAGTTTTATGTATTTAGACTCTTAGTTAATAAATGCACCAGCTTCAGGCACCTATGTAGTTAATCCCAGCGCGATAAGTTAAGAAAAAAATTTATGCCGTCAGTTTAAAGTGCGTTCAATCTATTTCGCCTCACTGTAACTTTAGAACTGATGAAAGAAAAAAAACAAAAAAAACTTCCAGCTTTTCCATTTTGGAGAAGAAGGAAGACCAGCGAAGCTGTACTATATATAGTGGGAATGAAGCAATGGCCGTCCGCAAGTTGGCAAACCAGAGTTGAAAACCTGGAAAGGTTGCCGCCATAGGGAAGCCGGTTGTCTAGTTGCCGCCGTCGCTCATAGATGGCGGTAGCTGTCCAGAGTTTTGTGTCATCATTTGTTAACTGGCGGACACGATTCTGGGGAACTAGCCCTTAACAACTCCGCTGTAAAAACGTTTTGGCATTCTACGGGTCTTTCCGAATTTGCTTACATCTTCCCAAGAAACGCGGGCATCCGTGAGTGGACTACACACAAATTAAGATGCGGACTGCATGTGGTATTAATTTTGCAAGCATTTCTGTCGCTCAACGCGCTGAAGGAGTGCAGCTGCCGTCGTTCTCACCGTCAAATTCAGCCTTTGTTCGCCGTGGGTGACGACAATAAAGCATTCTCTCGCCGACTGCGACCAGAGTCCTTTGAATTCTCGATTAACGTAAGCGACAAGAAAGCTGATTCGCGGCTGCTATGCGGGGAAGCGAGGACATGGATGCTATGAACCGATGTGGGAGGTTGTTTTATCGACTGTCGCAAATTATTTTCGTGTTGACCTTTGTTTTCTGCTAGAAGATAGAAGCCTTGATTCATTTGAAAAAAAAAAAAAAGTTATTGAAGGAGGATATGGGTGCGAAAAGAGCACCATATTTGCAACATTATTCTCTGACGTGTAGATACACGACAAGTTTGCGCACTTAGGTGGTCAGTGTAAAATACTAATGGGCAGTGATGGGAGTTAGCAATAGAAGTGATTAGAGTCAGCGCGTCACTTGTGTTCGTCGTATTTGTATGTAATTTGTTTTGAATGATTTTATAAATTTTATCAATCGTGTGGAAGATGTGTATCTATGATGGTTATGCGGTATGCGGTTAATGAAAATACGCAAGCGATCTGGACAGGAATGGCGATAATAATCCCTGGAGAAGGGGAACAAGGGGGACAAAGGACAAACACAATTATCAAAACACAGCCAGTTGACTGGGGCGCGACCGCAAAAATCCGCCTGGTCCTGGTATCGAACCAGAATCCTCCCCCTTTCCAGAGGAGGAATCTACCGACTGAGCTAACCAGGAGTTAGACGCCAGTAGCAAACGGGTTTTATCAAGTCCCGGTTAGCTCAGTTGGTAGAGCGCTAAACTGGTAATGGAGAGGTCCTTGCTTCGATACCAGCACCAAGCGGACTTTTTCGGTCGCGCACCAGTCACCTAGCAGTGTTTGGAGATTTGTTTGTCCTTTGTCGCCTTTGTTTCCCTTCTCCATGGATTGTTATCGTCATGTGTATCTAGTTGCAAATGTGGAAGGGTTGACATAAACTCTATATGATCGTTTTCTTTCTTTTTTTTTTTTTAACTTGTAATTAGACGGTACTAGCGCCACCTGGATTGCTCATTTCCAGGTTTAATTTTCGTTGCGCCCGCCATCTGGTGGTAAATGGTATAACCACACGCCTTTTTTTTCCACTGGAAATCACGTGACTCGTTGCGTTAACTCAAAAAGGTAGGGCGAGGGAAAGGACGGCCAGGGAGGAGGAAGCCGGCGGAACGCTAAAGAGAGAAGGAGATTTCCTTTCTCTTCCGCGTTCCGTCTGCTTCCTCCTCCCCGGCCTTGCTTTCCATCGCCCTACCTTCTTCAGTTGCAACAGTTACTACGTATGTTGTAACATACGTGACAAGCTGTTACTAGCTCCTACCTAGTGAATACCACTACCCTTTTTGAATTATAGTTGTAAGCTACCGTTAGCTATACTTAAGCGTAACTGCACTTTAGGATGTTCATCGAACACCTTTAACCTCGGTTAAGTCCGACCCCAGTCAGACTTTTTTGCGGTTGAAGGTGCCCGTGTAACCGGGGTGTAGTTCACAGTAACCGTTCGCGATACTTAAGCGTAACTGCAGTTTATTGCGCTCGTATAACTGTAGTATATCTTGCAGTAATCGGCAGCCACACTTAAGCGTGACAGCGGTTTAGGATGCCCGTCGGTCAAACCTTAACCGTACCGGTACTCTCCCTATCGGCGGTTGCCGTGATTTCAGTGGGTATGTGTGCAGCTGTGATAAAATGTTCGGGACGCGCAGTTGCGCCCCGCGTTTTGTAAACTGTCAATGACTATGGCGGCCAAAACGGGTGCCACCGATCACTGTAGGATCATTCGCGATACCGCTTAAGCTTTTCATTTCGCTAAGCCTAATAAAATTACCAGCCACGGTTGTTTCCGATGTCCTAGAAGGCATGAAATTCAGTATTTGAGGAGAAATCTTTGACATTTGTTTAGGAGGCATGGGAGAGTCGTTCCGGGCTTTGAAGAACCTGCAATTTTATGGATTTCCCCGCTAAACTTGGCAGTGAGACTGTGTCGGTACAAAGGTCACGTGACATCAAGTTTGCCGTCAAATCAAGGAAAACTAGATTGGTATCCATGCGACGTCAGATCACGTGACACAACTTTTCCCGCTAAATTGAGCGGACAAATTGAACTGGTATATAGGTCACGTGAAGTCAATGTCCCCGCTAAATTTAGCTCAAAATGCACGGACGGCCAGAAGTTTGGGATCGGGACTTCACGTTAAAAAGCGTTTCGTGCTTTGAAATTAAATGAATGACGTGCGTTCCACGAGGCCGTTCGCATAAGAGCCTCTGAGAGTGTATTTCTGAAATTTACCCGGTAAAAAATGTAGTTTGCGTTTTACCGAGCTTTTGTATTTGTTGTACTGTTTCTCGCTTTTGCTTGTTACATCCGATACAAAATCTGTCAGCCGATCAGCTTAATCGCAGCGTCAGCCTGTCTGTATTCATATTCGAATGCGCTGTTCACTGCACACGCTGAAACGAGCGCACGTTCATAGGCTATACTAAGAGCGGCAATCTCGATGGTCTGCAATGCACATTGCAACAGAACTGTGGAAGCTCGCTCTCAGCCCGCACTCAGCTGTAGCGGTCTTGGCTATGACCGCCGGCGAATACTTTCTGCAAGATAATCGATCAAGAAATGCTCTCACCTTAATGGCCAGCCGGAGACCGCAACCGATGGACGTTCCTCCGCTAAGCCGCAGTCGCCTGACAACAGCCGCTAGAGCTTCTCTGGTGTTGTTGTTCAGCGAGACCAGCTTATGCTCGACTTCGCATGATGCGTGGAAGCTGATGAGCCCCACGGTCTCACCGTCGTAGATAGAATAACGGATAATGTTTTCCACTGCGATCTTCAGGTACTCCATGCGCCCGATCCCGGCCTTCTGGAAACGAAAACATTGCTTTTATGAACATTACGCCGTTGTGTAGATGCGTGGTGGAAATTTGAACCTACATAATAAAAAGCGAACACTTTACTATACTCCTTTTCATTACAAGTTTGACCGCACGGATGCGATGAGCGCTGGGATGATGTGCTTTTGGTGCTGCTTGAATGACTATCTCATCGGCTGGGGTCTGACTTGCGGGGTGCAGAGAAACGTCTTACTCCTCGAAAATGGAATGGCCTTGGAGCCGACAGCTTTTGCGTTGTTATAACGGCTGGACGCGCGCATCCTCGTGCTTTTTCCATCTTGATTTGGGAGGGGAAATTGCCATCTATTGCCGTGAATATACTTCGAGACAGCTCGGTGACAGCCGTTTTTGCCGTCTCGGCGAATCCGGTGTGTTGGTGCGTCGGTGGCAGCCCTCTCCCTCTCTCTCTCTCTCTCAGCGCAGCGCAAAAGCGCGACAGTGTGGACGGTGCGATGCGCTTGCGTTTTCTCAAAAGCGGGCTGTCCCCCCCCCCCCCCCCCCCCCCCCCCGACATGGGAGGATTTGTGGCTGTATACGCTCCGTGCGGGAACTATAGGGGGCGCTTTGAAAAACGCGCGTAGCGCCGCTAGCGGAGGAGCTGGCGTTCGACAGTGAGGCGCGCTCAGCAGCCTGCGGCACCTTTTCGCGTACGAAGATGTGGCGGCGGAGGCGCGCACGGACGGAACTTTTGCTTTTTGAGCTGATAAGTTGAGGGTGACGTTGCATGAGTGCTGGAGCAGAAGGGTATTTAGCTGTTCTCCACTTCTTATATATTGAGTTTGAGTCGTTACTAGGGGTAATTTATTTAGCTGCGGTCGAAAAAGGGGTTGGAGCAATTATCCGAAAAGCAAGACGGCCGCCACCATAATTGCTTTCAGTGGGAAATTTGTTTCGCTCGTCGCTGTAAACGGAGGACTGTTGGGACAATGCTATATGGAGGCGAGTGAGATGTTCACTAAGTTTGTGCACTAAGTGGGCCAAGTTTGATTAAGACAGCAGGTGTGAAAGTTAGGGTTCGAACGAATAAAGGAATAAAGCTGTCAGGAATATCCAATATTAGACCCGAAATGTTGTGTTATAACCGGTCTGTGCGAAGTGCAGATTTGGACACACAGGTTCTTGGACATGACCGTAACTTGACACAACAGTTATAATACTAAAAATAGGTGGCATAGGGAAACCAGGTGGAAATCTGGTTTGGGCGGCGTAACTGAATGGGAAACGGTTTTGACACTGAAAGGGCTGTCAAGAGAATACCACTAGTCGTGGGAGAACGATACTTCACAGGTAGGAAGGGACTAGTGCACTGTACTTCCAATTGAAACAACTTTACGAAAGGTGATTTCAAAGCCGAGAAAACCAAGTTGCCGGGCAACACACGGTTTGGCCGTCCAACACTTTTGCGGTCAGCTGTTGTGTTGTAATCTGGTTGTGCGAGGTGCTAATTTTTGGCACACAGGAACTTGGACAACAGTAACTTGACAAAAAAAAAAAAAAACACTTATTATACCTAAAGGAGGTGGCATAGTTTAACCAGGTCGAAATATTTTTGGGCGGCGTAACTAAATGGGAACTGGTTTTGACTGTCAAAGGCTGTCAGAAGAATACCACTCATCATGGCCGGGAGGCGCACACTTTACAGGTAGGAAGGGACCAGTGGACGATACTTCCATTTCGAACAACTTTGCGATAGGTGGCCCTAAAGCCGAGAAACAAATTGTTGCCTACAAGACTCGGGGTATCAGCGTTTCCACATCCAAAAGGAGGCTGATCAATAAAGAAAGCACACCACATAAACTTCCATACTCAAACATCGATTGTCCAGTGATTCCAAGTTTCAGTGTAGTTTTTCCTTAGATTCATATTTGTCACTTTTTGTACCGTCCGAATATTTCTTGAAGATGTACAGACTGTGTGTCATACTGGTCCGGAAATATCGACAAGTACGATGGGGACGAAACTTCTTTGGGGGGCATTCCTTAGACGAAATTCGCACTGCATACCCGCGAGTGTGGGATGGCATTTCAGTTCGAGCTGATATATGTAGGCGTTACTGGTACGAAAACAAACGCAGAGTGCAAAGCGGTCGTGTAGAATATGTCAGCCGTGCCGACACAGTGGCAGACATAATCGGGAGACCAAATTTCTCGCGTCGTACGGCACGGGTCCATCGCTGTCGCTGTCCCCCCAAAACATTGGCGAGGTGAAAAACTGTGAAACTTCGTCCCTACGACATACGACGCATAAATACTGGAGCACTTAACGGCGCAGCAGTTCATGCTGTCAACCCAGGGCAACCGCACCGCTCCGACTTCAATGCGTACCAATGTACGCGGCGTGATTTCGTTTCGCTGGGGCTCTCACTGCCTACCTTCGGTAACGGCCGCGCGGCGGCGCGCCGGTCGCGTCGCACGGTGTTATATGGAAAGGAGTGGAGTAATGGACTGTATTCTCCTTTAATAACTGACATTTTAGGAGATGCAGGGCATGGCTTATATGTCCACGCTTCTTTCATCGTGAGTTGTTCTTCGATGACGTGTGTGGCCACGTGACTTCCTGCCATGAACTTCCGTGCTCGTGTTTCGGTTTCGAGCAGTTGAGTTTTTCGGCTTTATTAAAATATACGTGTCTCTGTAGCTAAATGTTGATTGTGTAGTCTTCTAATACTACATTAAATCGCCTAGCAAAAAGGAAACCTTTTTTTTTTTTGAAGGAGGGGGGGAGGTTCATAGTGTTTATTTTTTAAGTCCAGACGCATACAGAGGGCCGCTGCGTACGTACGCAAAAATCGGTAGCGCGCGTTCGCTATACGTAAAGCTTGCGGCGTTCCATGCGCGTTTGGAGCATGCGCCGTGCAAGATAGCTAACACTAACAAAAGCGCACAGTGCTTGCGTTTGCTCCTAAGCGGAACACCAGTTCGTCTGCGTCTTGCACAGTCGTGTCTATGATTGGTCCAGCGATAATAGAATATGTAGAGACACGAAGAACGCCACAGAGGTGCGTTTTTAACGTTGTCTACTTGGTTTCATTAGCTCGTGGCGGCTCCTGCGTCTGGATTTGAGGTGGAACGAAGTGCAGGGAGTTCTCCAGAAACGAGAACCGACTTTTTCTGCACTCGCATAGAAACTATGCATCGCAGAAAGCTCAGACTCATGAGAATGTGACGCTAGCGGTTGGAATAGCACGCGAAGGATTGAAAACATCACGTTACCTAAGTAAAAACTTCATTACATTTTTGTTTTCTACGAGCCGTCGTTCATAAAAGCCTAATGTCGTCAGAACAGAAGTGGACATTGTGGACGATTCTGGGATCTATATGTGTGCGCTTAAGGATTATTTTTTTTTTCAAATTGAACAATCCTTCTACAATCCTTCTTAATTGAACAATAATCTGCTAGCTGATTAGCTAGCAGATTATTGCTTTTGTTTTTGTTTTGTTAATTTTTTGTTGTTTTTAACGGCGGCTCGTGAACCTTTTGGGGGAGTTTCAGACTCTACAAACAATTTTCTTCCACCCCCTTTTCTACGCCACATGCTTCCCCCTCTTTGCAAGTATCAGCTGATCTTCGAACATCTTATCTTCTTTGTGCAGGAATGTTTGTTGATAAGCAAAACAACCACTAAAATCCGAAAGTAATTTGCAACTTGATTAGAAGTTACTCAAAAAATTTAATTAAAGTAAACTACTATTTACCGAAATAAAATTGTAATTGAAAGTTACTAAAGTACTCAGAAAAGTAGTTAAACTACAGTAACTTGAGTAGAGTAGTTGAACAACGTACAAGTCTTGTCACGTGTGACTTCACGAGGGTAAAACTTTCCCGCTAATTTTTGCGTGAAAATGTTTTCGTTAAATTTAGCTGGGAAATCTTCCCGCTAGATTTAGCGGAGAAATTTAGCGGAGAAATTTTAACCCTCAAGACGTCACGTGTGACTTAACAATGGTCAAATTTACCAGCTGTAGTTTGCGATACATTTTTCCACTAAACTTAGCGGAACCATTTTTTTCGGTAAATTTGGCAGGGAAATTTTTTTTTGTTAGACTGAGCGGAGATATTTTTCCGCTAAATGTAGAGAAAAAATTTCACGCCAATTTCGGCGGGGAAATTTTACCCTCGTGACGTCATCTATGACTTCACGAGGGTAAACCTTTCCCCCTATAGTTTGCGAAAAAAAGTTTCCGCTAAATTTAGCGGGGACATTTTCATGCTAGATTGAGGGGAACAATTTTCCGCTAAATGTGGGGGAAAAATTTCCCGCCAAATTTAGCGGGAAACTTTTATCCTCGTGACGTCACGTGTGACGCCACTTGAATGAATGTAACGTCACGAGGGTGAAATTTTCCTGCAAATTTTGCGGGAAATTGAACGAAAATTTTCCCGCTAAATAGGAGGGGAGCAGGGGAGGAGGAGGGGCAGGGTACGGAGGGGGACGAGGGGCAAACTCTCCCCTCTCTACCGGCCCCTCCTCCTCTTAATGAGCTGCGCTCTAATTCGGCATTACGGAGAATTTTACACGTCTTTTATTTATTTTTTTACTGAAATAGATGCTACATGCACCCAAAATGTCATATTGTCACGAATGGCAAGTGATGAGATGATAATAACTGAGTAAACTAAATGTTTAATGGGGCGAACTTGTGCCCAAAAATAAAAAGGGAACAGAAGAAAACAGAGCGTCGAAGTCGGCGTGACAGCAGAGTCGAACGCTGGGGCGAAACTGACTCCGGCTTGCCACGCAGAGCCCCTAGTACACGCGTGGGCTTCTGGAACAATCGGCGTAGAAGGTTCAGCGTGTCGGACATTCTTACCTCCAATCAGCCAACACAGTTCTCGAATTTACTAAAACATTACGTTAGAATCAACAAAAATGCGTCTTTGCGGCCGGGAATCGAATCCTGGCTTTCTGTGCGGAAGGCACGCGCGATAACCGTTAGGCCACCTGCGCGCGCGGCAATATTTCGCTTTGAGCGCTCATATAGAAATAGTTTTTCGCAGTTTTCTGTTAATGCAGGTAATGCCGTGTTGTCAAAACTTTCGCGTTCTATCCCAACCGCTAGCAGCACATTCTCAGGGAGTTTGAGCTTTCTGCGATGCATAGTTTATTTACCCGGGCTGAAAAACATGGCTCTCTTTTCTCGGAAACTCCCTGTATAGACCAGTGTCTGCTCTGTTCCATGGGCGCCGCCATTTTCGTTTATGCTGACGTCATGACACAGAAGGGGGGCTGCGTTTTTTGAAAGGCTCAGTTTCTTTTAGAAACCTTTGCCCATATCGTATACTTCGTTTCAGCCTAGGCCCGAGCGCGGCCGATGTTATCAGCCGAAGGGCCAATCAAACAGCGAAAAAGGCACAACGTCATGGTGTGCTCTCTGCAGTTGATAGGAATAGCCGGTATTCGCCGTCCCTCTTTGCGTGCTCCTCTGCCGGCTAGTCCTATCATGCGCAGGGAGCACGCCATGGCGTTGCGCTTTTTGCGCTGTTTGATTGGCCGTTCGGATCATAACATCGTCCGCGCTCGGACATAAGGTGAAACGAAGTATAGTGCAGGAAGGTAAGAATGCACAGTCACGAAGCTCCAAGAACCGCACCGACGCCAAGAGCGTTGTAAAAAGCAAAAATATTGTTTTATGCGCAGCCCCCCTTTTTTACAAGAACCTGCGTTTGAGATTATTATTTCCCATTTTTATCGCTGGGGGCTAGGATATCGGACACTGGTCTATATCAACGGCTAAAGTGCAGCGTGACTCTGCGCTTTTTCATGCGCCTGATTGGCTCAGCCGGAGAAAGCTAGCGCACAAAGACGGCGATCGCCGTGACTACGCAATTTTGGCGGCTGCTAGAGAGGTTCCATTGGATCGCATATCGTTTCGGGTGGAACGTAATGTGACACAGAGTATGCAGAGCGCTGTAATAGTGCAGGCAATTACATCCATGCTCCGCGACACGTCCAAGACGAACAGCATGCGTGATCCGCTGTCCTCAATCTCCTGCTGCTCGCGAAAAGTGGTATGGATGGTTCTGTTCATCGTGAGTTTGCGCAATCTGCAGAGAAAGAAGCACAGTCACATACATAAATGCGGGTGTAGGCAGGACGGCGTTCTGCTTAGACGAGCCGACCGGAAATATGACCGCCGTTTAACAAAACAAAAATATAAAGCGCTACATCATGACACTGACAAGACTAAGAAGTGCAGGGCGAGTCCTGGTTATTTAGCTATGCACTCTGGGAAAAAGGGGTGTAATACTTAGACCTCTTGTCCCATATATAACTCTTCAAAAACTACAATTCGACTTTTAGTCCACTAACATGGAACCGACGATACCATCTTCCACGAGCGGCTTGATAATGGAGTGATGAAACTTGTTAAAATAGTTAATGCGCGCATTAAAGACGTCAGGAAAACACTAAAACCGGGGTCACACTGCCTATGCACCCTACAAAAGGCAATCTGCATACAGATTCTAACGCCAGACACCGCGACATCCGTGCTTCGAATGCAGCGTGGAAATGAGTTCAAGGAGAAAATTTGGCAGGCGGCATTCGAACCCCGGATATTGCGGTGACTCGGGTTTTCAGACTGTCTTTTGTATGATGGTGCGAGCAGTGGGACCCGGGCTTTACAGCCAAACGGAGTATGTCACAAATTAGATGTGTTTTTATGGGTAACCGGACAAAAGTTCGCCGTACAGAAGCTAACCGGACAAAAGCTCAGCCGTTCTTTCACAAACCCAAATACTCACGTCATTTTTTTTTTTTGCTACCCTTGGGATGCACGGGCTGGGATAAAGTGCGGACGCGATGGACATCGCACCATATTTAGGAGAACTGGTATCCATGCAAAGGTGTAAATAGATAAGTCATAACTGTCAGAGAAGCAACGATTGAGGACCAGAATTTAGGTCACCGAAGCTGAGTGGAGCTGATAAGATCAATCTTGCCTGCCGGAGCACCCTTGCGCCACGCCCAAGAAACTTCGTGAAGCGAAGTTTTTGAACCCGAAGAGTGACCGAAGAAGCGAAGTCACCCTTCGGAGACCTCGCATTTTCATTGTGGTCACGTCAGGCTAAACGCGCACATAAAGGTTAGGCAAAATGTCTCTTCATTACTAATGCCTGGGTTTTCTTGGGGTTCAGGGTAATATTTTAAGGGAAATGCTAGGAAAATTACATTTCTTTTCCGTCATTGTGCATTGTAAATGTATTTCAAATCAAGGATTATCTCAGGGCGATGTGAAAGGGAAACTGAAGCAAAACTGGTGTATACAAACCATTGAGTTGCAGTATTTTAAACTTTTTATAAGGGACGGGAGTTAGACCTTTTGGATAAGTACAAGACAGATGACACATTTAGAAAGCTCTGCGGGATTTTTGATAGGCAGGCGTTCCTTCCATCACAGCTTGTGCCCAAAGGACTAACCCACATCAGGGAAAAGTCTACTGGTGACATGGGCGACCTGAGGGAATCGGTGGCCGAGTGGGCTAAAGCGCTCACCCAGCTTGACGCGCGTGGAGCGAAAAGCTCGCGCTGCAGGACCAAGGATTCTTGGGTTCAATCCCGGCCCACTCCTGCCGGTTTCTATCTGGATGAGCATCGTACCGACGTGCGGTCGTGTATCAATACTGCGTGGTGCACGTTAACGACCCCAGGGTAGTGGTCTTACTGCACTGGCAAAATTGCTCATCTACATTGTAAAATGTCGCCCCATCCTGGCAGACCGACCTTACGCTGTATAAACACAAAACGTCCGATATCACTTCTTTTTTTTTTACATCGGCAACCTGCTGAACCGCTTTGATTGCACGTATTTCAACGGCCCCTTCCGTTATGCTTCTGCTCCTTCTGCGGCGACACTCAGAGCGAATTCTTCCCTTTGCCTGACTGTGCGCCGATGACGACCGGTGTTTCCCCCGAAACAAATGGAATATGTGCGACTGTTCAAGATAAAGACCGGACGAACAACACCTACGAAGGATGAAATACCACGTTCCAGAAGCTTCTCGGCCACGCCCATCCAAGGGTATGGAGGACGATTGAATGCCTTACGCAAAATCAGGCGCTCGTTGCCACGGCATTGACACCACAAGACTAGAGATGTGAGCCTCCACTCCAGTGAAGGGGATGCGAAAATCCATTCTTCGCCTGCAGAATCGTCTGAACAATATTTGCGAGGGTTCCAGGTTCATCGAGATCTGCCAAGATTGCTAGAGCTAATAGAGGACTGCATTCGCTTAATCGATAATTGAGCTTGTTTCTAGTATATTCATCATGCGCCTGTCAGATTTAATTTATCGGTAAATGTTTGTGTCGCACGCATGCACCTAAGGTGTCCGAACTCGTGTTAAGACCAACATGAAATTTTCTCCATGTGAGCTTTTTTCCAGGTCTGTGAAAAAATGGGTGAGCATTTACCGGTGAGCTTTTGTCCGGGATTCGTTTTTATGTTTTCTATATGGCTTGCCATTCGCGGTGTCACCATATTTCGCTTGGGGTTCCTCAGTCTCTCGTTGCTGTTGTTCTTTTGCGGAAAAGGTTTCTCAGAGTTTAGAACTAACGCTTAAATTTCTACATCCTTGCTACATTGTAAAGCGTATACCTAAAAGAACGATGTCTTCTCAAAGAATTGTGATCAACAGAGATGCGCTAATGTACGCACTTTCACAATTGCGTCAGAATGTGAAATTTGCAATACAATTGATGTGCGGTACTCGAAGCACGGGTCTTGCTGTGACTCGCGTTCGAATCTGTATGCAGACTGTCTTTTGTATGACGTATCATCAGTGTGACCTCGGCTTAAGTCAGACTGCAACCGACGCTACAATTCAATAGAGCCAATCAGACGGCGCCAAAAGTGCACTGTCACGGCCCTCGCTCTCTTTGTGGGACCCCTTTCGAAATACTGCCCTCTGTTGGCAGCTGTATAATTCCTGCACAATGGCGGACTGAAACCGCAACGTCACGGTACTCTTTATGCGTTTGGTGGGAGAACACACCCACAGAAAAAAAAGTGATGAGCGCAGTGACGTTGCACTTTCGACGCTGTTTGATTGGCTCGTAGGCTCCTAGCGTTGGTCGCCCTTAGACGTTCACTATCTTCTGGAATGACTTGCTCGTTCCACGATGTCAGTTGTTCCGCCATTGTGCAGTGGCTTCGACCTTCCAATAATCGGCACCGAATTTCGAAAGGGGTCTATTATCACCCAAACTGGGGTCTCCAAACTCCGGCCCGCGGGCCCGATCCGGACTGTGGAAGACTTCCGACCGGGCCGCGGCTACAGCAGCGGTTCTTCCAAAGAGGCTCGGCCCGCGGCCCGCTTTCAAGAGTTCCGCTGCAACCGGTGCCAAAAGATAAGCGTTCAACAAAAACGGCGCCGTGCCGCGTTCCAAATGCGCAAAAGAAGACGTCAGAAAAATGGAAAGAAACTGCATCACCGCGGGGTTCTCCCGCCGTGACTGAAAATTGCCGTCATCGGCGTCACCATTTTTAGTTCCTGGCTTCATGCTTGAATTAAGTAACTACGTAAAAATTCATGGGCGTTCTTGCGTATTTTGTCAGCGTTAGCTTTATCGTTCTCATCAGCCTTTTTCTGCACCGCGCGAATCTCCCGAAGTTTCCACGCGCTTTGGTTTACGCTTGGCGAGTTTTCTTGGTCACAATCGTTGTGTGACGGCATAACTAGCTAAATATTACTTTTTTAAATTGAAATATTGGTATTCATCTAACTTAGTTTTCATTTTCTTTTTAAATACTTGCTTTGACGCTCATTTCTGCGTTTGAATTCTTAGCACACTGAGGGAAAGAAACGTCATGTTTAATGTCGTCCCCAACGTAGCTATAACAAATCTAAATAAAGAAACTTTTTGTTTTTTTTTGTTTGCGGTTACCAATTTTTTAAGCGTGCCTTCGGTCCTTGCAATAATAGAATCCCCATGCACTGAAAAATTTAAATGAGGTCACGTTCATGTAGGCCTACCGGACAAATATGGCTGCTTCCCGCAGCGTACGACATCAGGGTTCATTCGTATTAGCCATAACCTTGGCGTTACCATTCCTCGTTGCAACAACAACACCTGGTAAATCTCTGGTATTGGTAACACAAAAGATAGCGGGGCAGAAACGAATAAAGAGTAAAAATGGGATGGAAATCATCTAGAGAGCTAGAGAATAGCAGCCGACTTTTTCCTTAGACGCTTTTCTTCTGCAGTAAAGGCAATAACTTGTAATAGCTTATTATCGACACTTCTTTTCACTCTATGGCGAAAAGAAGGGATAATAGTACGAACTACAGCGTTTCAGTCTTGCTCTTTATTTTTGATTTCTCAAGCCGCGTTAAACGCGTTCATGGATTCTCCACCATGCAGTCAAGTAGTGATGGTCATCATGGCCAATATATGGGCACATACATTTGACATGATGACCATCACTACTTGACTGCACGGTATCAATCCTGTTCCGATTGATACCGATTTTAATTAGCTGGACACTAGATGATTTTTTGAGTATCTTTGCCCATATAATACTTTACAGGTCTAATCACTTTTGTTTGAAAAAAAAAGAACAAAAAAAGACCGAGTGGTATGGATGTGTGGATTTTTTATTCGTTAGGTGTTTTTATATCCAACTCAAGGACCTTTGTTTACCGTAAAGCCATATTTCAGCAAAATGCTCACATTGTGATTTTAATTTTGGCTGATAGGTCTTTCTTAACCATAGCGCCTTAGAAAATATTATGTTCTCAAGAGCAACCCTAGGGTTAAGCATGCAGCGTTTTGTGCGCACGAGGCTGAGTATACGTACTTCAAATAATCGTTGTGCTTCATGATGACTTCCCAGGTGGACAGTCCCTTATAAACCCTGTTGTGCTTATTGCTTCCCAAAGGGTTGTGGGTGTCCTGGTCACAGAACAGTTTTACCTGATATAGAGAAATAAAAAAAAAGGAAAGAAAAAGGTTGCGTGTAAACCTCGCATAAAGCGAATGTTTTCGACAATTGCCAGAAGACTCCAAGACTCTCGGGAATGAATGTCAATTCAGCGACGTTCACATCACGGCCTTGGAAGCTTGTGGTGGCAAAATGTGCAGCATGTTGCACTATGCGGCCCTTTTGAATGACGCAGGAAGGCAAATGTCTGGCAAATTGAGCATATTCAGAAAAAGACGGGGGATCGTCTAACAAAAGCGAGTTGATGAACCATGCACTACGCGTGACCTTCTTCGAAGAAAGTGAGCGCCACATGCTTCATCAGGGGACCCTGCAGAAACAGTCCATTCGAAATGTCGCTTAGGCCTATCATGGTGATTCAAATAGTGCGAATGTGTCGGTAAATAACTTTTCTCACGGGACTAAGGGAACCAACATCGTAGTTCACCAGAAAACTGTAACGTGAAAAATTTTTTTTTCTAGATTTCGTGCGTTTTTTTTTTAATTTAAAAGAATTATAGACGCAAGGGCTACCATGATAAAAACGACAAGCTGGGATGTTTCTCAACTTGCTCAACAATTTTGTTTTGAGGGATTTGTGCACAAAATATCTAGAATTTCCCCAGAGCAAATCAATAAACAAAACAAAAAAGAAAGAAAAAAGAAACCCGAGAAACGATTCACTGGAGGTGACGTCATACTCAGTGCTTTTGAACTGCCTTTGCGCGTGCCGCTCAAAAGGGAAGTTGTGTGTAGTGTGCCATCAACAAGCTAGATGGCACACTACATTGTGCACAGGTTGTTGACTGCCCGACTAAGGCTTGCCGAAGGCGCGTAAATGTTGAGATCTCCTGTCTAAGACGTCACAATTTCCTTCTCGCACTGAACTCGCCCCGAAGGAGGGGCTTCAGCGCTATTTTGAAAGCCCTATTATGGCTACTTGGCGTGTCAATCTGAAATATATTTTTGATATTCGTGATCCTAGAGGCCAAATGAAGACGATCTAAGTACTTTTTTCTTATTTCCAAATACAGAACTGCTTCAGTTTCTCTTTAAACACCCCGTCTACATTTGTCTTAAAATGAATGGTACTGGCTGCTGAGCAACGCAAAGGAACGGTACAACGATATTCGGTAGGAATGTATTTCACTTTAAACGAGCTTGCTGGCACTAGTGGGACCCAAGTATACTCGCACGAAACGCCACTGACCAAGGAACTCCTTTGTTGCGGTGTAATTTCAAGGATGAAAGCGAGCTTTTCTTTCAATTTCTCCTTTGCAAAACTTGACGTAGTTGAGAGGTCGCACTGTTGGCATATTCCTCCGACTCCCGAGTAACCACACATGAACGCAGCTCATAGATTGGAACCGACCATCACGTGGGAACTATATTTCGGCTGGAGATAATCATGTAGTTCGGCAAGCACTCGGATATTGGCTCGTGTAAAATCGCTGCAATGATAACCATAGCCAACAACTAATAATAATAATAATAATATTAATAATCACCATCATCATCATCATCAACTTCATTTGCTCAAGAGAGCGGCAGCACCGTTGAAAGGCAACAACCCGAACCAGTGAGGTTCCCTGTGCCGGGTCTAGTGATGGCTTTTATGATATGATACTATATGCAACATGAGGACGACATGACCTCTTGCACGTTGAGAAAACCGCTCCCCGAGTGTCGGTTACTCGGTGATGCTCCAGGCAAGTCACCCAGTGGGCGGAGTTGACTGTCAGCTAGCTGGTTAATCCTAACAACGTCTAAACTTAACTCTAGCAATGTCTAACCGTAATCATTTCGGACCCTAAGCTCGCTGGCTAACCCTAACAATGTACCACAACCTTAACGCTGCTTAACCCTAACGCTTGCTAACCCTGACAATGTCTGGAACTAAGCGCGTGCCCAGTGCTTTGCCGCCCCCAGAGCGTGCCTATTATATGCATTTGCGGCATATAAGGGACTCCAGGTCACGTGGCCGCTTGTTGTGGCCGCGAGTTGAAGGGTCGAACGCTGCTCGTTTTTCTTTCACTTCTTTTGTGCGGCTACCGTGGCACTGGGAGAAAAACCAACGCCTGATTCATGAGGTTATAAACGCCAGGGATTAATCGTAAACGGCATTTGAGCAAGTTACAAGAAATCGTTGCACCGCTCTTTTAGAACATTTCTCTTAAGACTCACCCCTTCGAGGTAAGGCAGAAACATGACAGACTCAGCAGCCCGGTCAGGGCCCTGGTAATATGTGACGTCACAGGAATAGGGGGACGTGGAGCAGGAGTTCATGTCCGGACATACGCCACCGGTTCCTTTCGTTACATTGTATGATATCATGTCACTACATCTTACGGCTTTCATCTCAGCGCCATTCTGAAAATACACGAGACAATTGCCGGAAGTTGATTGTTTACACTGCTAGAAATGTTGCGTTACAAATACCTAACGACGTTACAGGTTGCGTGTTACTTTTTACGAGTAACGTGGAAGCGCTCGCTTAATTTCTAAATGACTAGCGAGTAAACTATTGTTGTTACTATTTACGGTACTACCTATCACATTACGTCCCTTGTTACAATTCATTAATAATGTTTGTTTTAGCTTAAAAAATTGACTCAAAATCTATAAACCTTGCCGAAAAGCGAAAATACGGTATTTTCTGCTCCGTGGGGTAATTTCTCCTATTCGTTTAAGAAAAAAAGAAAAACGGAAAAAAAGAAGATATTCTGCAAATTTATTTAAAAAATAAATCAAACGCTTTGAAATCTATCTATACGAGATTAACTGTTGTCTAAGTTTTTATCTTAGGCCTATCGCTGCCAATAATACTAAACTCTAAAGTAAAGCAAAAGTAACATTCGTTGGGCTTTTGGAACTAACGAAACTGTATTTCGTTACGTTTGGAAGGCAGTAACGAATCTCAGTAACGCGTAAATTCTTGACGAAGTAACGAGTAACGCTATTTCGCTACTCATTTTCGGTAACGGGCACAACAGCGTTTACAGACGTATCTCGTTGCGAGGAAACGGACAACTCCGTCTCCCCCCAAAAGACCGTTCCTAATGTGAATTGTCCATAATAATAAAAGATAAAAAGCGCATACTTAGCGCATTGCAGCAAGAACACCAAGAGACGAATTACGAAGCTCAAGGGAAGCTTAAAGGGATACTTCAACGAAATATGAAATATACACGTCGTGTTTGAAAGGGGCTGATTATGATCCACATATATCCGTAAATGACAATCGCATTCCAAGATACAGCCCGATGGCTGTATTTTTGTTATAAACGGCCCAGTCTGGCAAGTACTCGGAGAGCAGCCAGCGGAGAGCACGTCACGTTCGCCGCAATCGTGACGTAGATTGTCTCGGGGCGAGCAAAGCTGCGGCGAGGCTGACTTCGAGAGGATGTCCTAGCCGTTCCAGCCACCGAAGCGGTCGGAGCACGCCAGCGATTGGGCCACCGGAACTAACCCCAAAACTGCTTTGGTTCGAATTTTGAGTGAAGGGTTAATCTTCTATAATCTTGTAGAGGGACAATAGCGACGTCTGGGACACACAAAATAGAGTCTCGGGAAGAGGGGAGTTCCTTTTTCCCCTCTTCTCTCGTGGTGACCGGAGGCGAGACAGTTATAGTCACTACCTGCCAACGTTCCTAGACGGGCATTACAAGCGAGGCATTAGCGACATCCACCAGGCGTTCTTTCCCAAACGTTTAATTAGTTTTAAAATTCCTCTTTGTGTCTTTTTCAACAAGAGAACTCGAATTCACCAAGAAATAAACGCCGAAATTTTGTTGTAGTATATATTTAAAAAGCCGCTGACGCGCCAAAAATTGTATTTTTTTTTTTTATGCGGGGCGATTTTCGGGGGAATCAGGACACTACCCAATATATTTTTTATTGAGGGGCGTGTAGTTTTCTTTTTTTATTTCGTTTTTTTTTATGGAGCAAAAAGACGAATTTGAAACTAAAGCGCTGACGCGAGTTCACGCGGAACACTGAGGCGTCACGCGTTTTCGAAGTATATACGCGTATAATACCCAAGAGTGCACTGGCTAACACTCTGCCGGTGTCTACGCACGCCTTGACCCTGAAACAAGAGAAAAAAAAAAAAAAAGAAAACAACAACACCATGAGCCATTCCACCCTGTGAAGGTAGATGACCAGCGAAGCTGTTTAGCACACGACACAGACCCGCCCCGAAGAGCAGGAGGAAACTAGACACGCGCGACGGGACCGCCACCCGCGGAAAGTAGACACGCGCGACGGGACCGCCACATGGAGAGAACGGAAGGAAAGGAAACAAGGCACGCGAGCGCTTTCGTTACGTTTGAAAGACAACAAAGAGAGGGCGGTGCGAGCGTAGACATGATCGACGCGGGTCGCACAGCGGCAAATCTTTGAGAAACCTTTAATATCTACCCGAGAGTTTACTGATCTTGAGAATGGTGCCTATTGATAACTAACCTACTGAATAGACCTATTGCTAAATTAACCAACCATCAAGTAGAATGCAGGGAATGTCGTTCCATGCGCCGCACTTGTAGGCGTCTACAGTAGTAACTGTTCTAAAACAAGAGCCTAAAACAAACGGCATCTTGCATGCGCGTTCGTCAACGCTTTGTTTTGGCTATTCACTTCGAATCTTTTATACCGGGAAGGCGTGCGCGTACGGCACGTGCGGCGGTGCGAGCGCAAAGTTTTTGGTCACGACTCACGCACACGAAAAATCCAGGGAACCCTAGAAACAGCTTAGCTCTAAAAAAAGGAGGTAGGGGGCTGACAAACACAGTTTGAAACGCAGATGTGTTTGGAGCTTTGTGCATGTCAGTCCTTTTTTTTTAAACTTTGATATAAAAAATTACCATAAAAAATGAATAGATATAAACGTTGTACTTTGTCTTGTTCGCGTATAGTGCCTCATTTTAACCAATCATTAATTGGAACAATGAGGCATTTCGAAAATTGGCTTGTATAAGCTGTCGTTCTTGGGAAAGTGTAACATCGTCTCTGTCAACGTTAGAAACTAGATGTAGCGGTCCTTTAGAACGTACCGGCTTGGGGCTGCAGTACAAATTCTTCTTGGTATCTTCCGCGTTCTCGGAGTAAACTTTGTATCGGTGGATCGCCCAGTGATGTACCATGTGGTACTCTGCAAAGAGAACCTTACGTATCGCATCAACCACTTTTTATGAACGAGCGCTGGCCAAAGAAACGTGCTGACCGCCAATCCCCGTGCCACGGCAAGAACGAAGTGTCGTACACAAGCACGAGAAGACGTCAGGCGTGTCAAGGGGTGTCCAAACAGGACACTACAAAACGCACGACTCCGACAGATCGTGAAGGTTGAAGCGGAGGCGCCCGCTTCAATTTTCACGATTTGTCGGAGTCGTGCGTTTTGTAGTGTCCTGTTTGGACACCCCTTCACACGACACGCCGAAAAGATGGCCATGTCCATCCAATCACGGCGTCACGTGAACGACAGGAACACTGTGATTGACCAGCCACTGATCGGATTCCGACATCTTTCTCCACGCGTTGTACAAGCCGTTGGACAAGATGGCCGAAATTTGACTTTCGAGATTCCCGGTGCCGAAACAGCACACGTGTCAAACTGGTGAGCGAGTTTATACATGGCTTGCAATGACGTCACATCGGCAGCCATTGTGGTGGCGTTTCTGCTGAGCGCGTACCTCCTACACAGCACATGTTTCACACCATAAAACTTGGAGGACGTTTAAGTTTGGCTTTTGGAGTGGAACGCTAGAGATAAACATACAAGCCCCCCCTTGTGCCCGAGCCGCGTGCAAACATTGAAACGTTTTTGCGGGGTTTAGTCAGTAGCGTGTCTGGCCCGCAGCCCTGGGGTCGTGGGTTCGAAACCCGCCTGAAATTAATTTTTTTTGTTTAAGGCCGATTAATTACTTAGTACAGAGCAATCATTTGTTTCAAGCGCCTCGGTGGATCTGAGGCAAAGCACCGGCCTCCAGATCTCCAGATGGAGGGTTCGAATCCCGGCCGAGGTCCCCGCAATCCGACGGAGGCTTATTGCGAAGAAGGCGCCGCGTAACCGAGCTTTTGGTTACACATCGAAAGATCTCGAGGTGCATGGCTGAAATGAGTCCTCAGTCTTCCGCTGGGGCGTGCCAGATGCCCGTCATAGGTTTGGGGCGTAAAACCCCCAAATTTGTTTTGCATTTGAGATACTCTGCAACCTTTAATTCGCATTAAATTTTATGTTTTAATCGCTTTCATTCCACGCGAGACGTCACGTGAGCGTTTTGGATTGTTTTGAATGAGACCATGCAGGTTTTCCCCGTCACGACGCCACCGTCGCTGGCTTTCCTGCTACACGAGCTCCTTAACGCTATCGCTGTAAAATTTGTTTTTCTCTGCTAGGACAAGTAGCAATGACGACCAGTAGGTTCCGATGAGGTCACTTGCAAGCCATGTTTATGCTCAAGCACCGACAATCTTGGTAGGTTATGGCCAACATTACTACATCAATTCAGTTGTGGAACTCTCGCGTGAAGCGGGTGCCTGTAAACCTGTGTATCACATAGAGTACAATGTAGTTAAAATAGCAGCCGTTCCTAATACGGTGGTGCGTCAAACGACGTGAGCCTAATTTTTGGGTAGAGAGGAGGCGTACTGCTCATAGAAGCAATGCTCATGGGCAGTTCCGTAACTTAGTTGGTCTAATAACGCTAGCCCTGAGCACTTTTGAGACCGCGGTAAACAAACAGGTGTTCAATTACAGTGGTGTTTACCGCAGTGCCAATAATGACGTCGTAGAAGTGCTGGCTAACAGCTGGGATCGCGGCATTCGACGGCATGACGTGCCGGCTCGTGCGATGCAGTGTATTGCCACTTCGCAGCCACTTTCTATGCGTCGGTTCAACAGGACGGTGAATACACCCGGGCCGGTTTGCTGGTGAAGGCGGCAGTCTCAGCCGGCTGTTAAAACAACCGCAAAAGGAATTTCGAGGTCACGTGACAGGCTCCTTGAGAAGGAAGTACCCAACGTTCCGGCCGATTCCGCTCATCAGATGTGAGCCTCTTCTGTGGCTTTCTTCAATTGTTGCTTCACACGACCTTTCCCAGAAAAATACTTTACGGGCCGCTCTTAACCCTTTGACGGTCGTCGCCGTATACCTGTATCGCTGCGGAGAAGTGTCCAGCATTCATGACCGCCACTGTACACGTACGGCGGCGATTATATACATTGGAAGGTATTTGATCTAAATTTGTTTTATTCGCACCGTGCTTCGCTTTGCTGGCGCTATTTATTGTTTCGAAATTCGACAGTCCGCTCAAGTAATACGCCGGAAAAGACCACTTTGTGTGTCGGTTGCGCCTGCGGTATAGTGGCAAATTGGTGTGCTATAGCTGTTTCGATTAAGATTTCAAAACATTTCTCGGAATATAGATCAGTTGACGAGAACTTATCATGCAAGGCAGAGGATCTGTAAAGTACGTACGACTCAGACTCCGAGGCCGTCACAATGTTGATGGGAAGGGGAAAGGTGAAAATTAGACGAAATGAAAGGAAGGCGACAATTTTTCGTCCTCAACATTTCCTTCGGATGCTTTCTCAATCTACTGAACAGATTGAACAAAACCGTTCAGCAGATTTGGACAGCTTGCAGCATAGTACGCGCTCCCCCAAGATAATAATGAATAAAATAAATTGGTCGGTGCATAGGTGTAGTATGCTGCATACATTTCCGTAGAACTACGTGTGGGTGGCACAAGAAATGAGAGGGGGCGGGGTGGGGGGGTTAACGCTTCGCCGAGTCCCGCCTGAGAGTCGCGTGAACTGCCCGTGCAGCAGAAGACGTGAGCTCGGCCGCTATTCGGAGTGGTGAGCGAAGATTGTGGAATTACGGCTGCCGCAGTAGGCGTCTATCGCTGTTTCAATCAGGCGGGAGCACTTCACGTTGAAGCGAGCAAACGAGCAAGCCAGAAGACATTGCTGCAGAAACCGCTCTTCTTGCTTGTCTATGATTTGCGAGACCATTCGTCTAGGAGAACCTCAAAGACGACATTGAGGTCGACCCCTAGGACAACGTTTAGGGCAATCTTAATGACGATCACTAGGACGACGTCGAGGAGGACGTCTAGAACGACCTATCAGGCGATCTTAAGGGCGACCTCTAGGTCGACTGCAAGGACGACGTCGAGGATGATGTCCTAGAGGGCGACCTCTAGGATGACCTCTTGGACGACCTCGAGGACAACGTCAAGGACGACGTGAAGGTTGTCAGGTCCTGCGAAGGGTGCGAATGTGAAGGAGTGTGGGAATGTGTGCTGAAATGGTCTACTCACTACGAGGCCATAAAGTCCAAGAAATCCGGGAGAGCGGGAAGGGGCGGGGGGGGGGGGGGGTGTAGCCAAAGGATATATATATGCTGTCGCATCAAGAGGACGCGCGTGCGCACTGCGCGGTTCCCGGCAGCAGGCACGGTGCGCCGTCAGGGAACGCGGCGATGCAAACCGGTCGGCGCTCTTGTGTTATCTGTGTGACGTCACTTCCGGGCCCAAGGTTTTGTGACATCAATCTCCTAGTTTTGCACCCCTTTCCGAGTGATAAAAAACGTAGTAATACGTCAAATAAAAAAAAGAAAAACGATGTTCACTGACCTTTTTTTGTATAATGTAATCGTTTTCGACATAAAAAAGAAAACCATAAAATACGCCTTCTGAAAAAAAAAGAAAGAAATTAAAATAAAATCTTTACCTGGAAAGGCATAAGAACACCGAATACGGTTCACTCCACCAACATTTCAACCCTAGTCACAAAATGAGGACGGAGTTGCGGCATCTATTTGCCTGGAACGCTGGGATCCTTTAGTTTTCTCTTGTCGAAGCAGGTGGTCACGTGACCTAACAGTGTCTCTTGCTGCTGTTTTAAGCGCCGATAGGGATAGCCGCATTCACCAGCAAATTGGCCTGTCGAAGACGCATTCCAAGTACCACGGCTGGATCATTGTCTAAACCCCGAGACACCGATAAATAAGATAACAAACAAGACGATTTGGGGCGTTTATCGTCAATATCGTCACGTTACACCGTGGCGTCATAATCCCGTGACGTCACGGCGTCAGGTGACCTTTTTTGTTGTTTCCTTCCCCAGTGTCTCAGGGTTCAGACTGCCATCTTTCCTAACCACTTCAGCGGCTATATTAACGGCCTGAATGTATGTAGGCCCATTCACCAGCCAACCGGCCCTGTCGAAAGATATTGAGTTGGGCTAGTTGGATAAGCATGTTATAAAAATTAAATAGCACAAAGGTTAGACAAAGGACAGGGGACAGAACATGTAGACTGTACAAGAGCTAACTCACAACTGGCGCTTTAATAGAAAAGAAAAGAAGAGAAGGAAGCAGCATGTAAATACACCGAAAAAGGAAGAAAGAAGATTTATGAGAAGATAAATCTTCTTTCTTCCTTTTTCGGTGTATTTATATGCTGCCTCCTTTTGTTCTTTTCTATTAAAACGCCAGTTGTGAGTTAGCGCTTGCCCTGTCCACATGTTCTGTCCTTCGTCCTTTGTCTAACCTTTGCGCTATTTAATTTCTATAACGGCCCTATCCAAGACGCTCTCCAGGCGCCATAGCTGCTATAGCTCACCGGGTTTTCCGTAGATCGTGGTTGTGGTGCTGTTGAGTCTGGCGACGAACACGGCCGGTATGCGGACCGGGTTGCTTGCGCTCCCCTTCGTGGCCAGGGTACCCAGCTCCCTCAGGCCCGGTATGATCTGGAACTGGGCATCGCGGAACTGGGTGCCCCAGACCATTTCTCTCTGCACCGTCCTCGGCCAGTTCTTGGGGACGCTGATGACCACCTCTTTGAAGTAGAACCTGCCCCTGGTGGCTTCGAAGAGGAACTGAGAGGCCTTCCTAAATAACACCTGCGTACGCGTGAGACGAAAAAAAAAAAAACTTTGAAAAAAGGAGCAGTTGTGTGATCGATTCACAGTACAGTCGGAGCGAAAGCAGCGACACCTTTTCGCACACTAATGTACCGTTATGTGTCTTGCACTTATGTCATTTTCACCTTACGTGGGGGAGAAATCACCAATGTCTGGCGATGTCCCCGTCACCACCAAAGATGCTGTCTTTGGGCGACTTAGTAGCAATTAATCCATTCGATCAGTACAGTTCATTTATCTGCATATTTTCGACTATGAAAGTATTCAAACAGATGACATGACTACTAGCATAGTCACATGACATCACGATGTCATGTGGCACCATTTATTTTATTTATTTAGTACATACTGCAGACCCTTGAGGTCCAAGCAGGGTGGGCGGTAAACATAAATAACCGGCTACAAAAAACAATGGTTGCAGATAAAAGAAGAAAACAATGGTCGAAAAAACTGCTGCACAGAAATACAAGATATACAAAATATATATATATATATATCAAAATCTAGAAACTCACAAAGTTATAACAATGACCCATCAAAATATACAATGACAAAGATAACAATGAAACTACAAAGCTGAAAGCTCCATCAAAATATACTTTGACAAAAAGACTACAATGAAACTAAAAGCGGCGAGGGTAACTGGGATAGATAAACAAAAATTCCAATGAGGATGCAAAATCAGGTGGTGAAAATCATCATCATCATTTCATCATCATTTATTAAAAACCTTGAAGGCCATTGCTGGCATTACACAAGGTGGGTGTAACTGCTGAAGAAACATATAAAGGAACAAACAAAAAAGTGGGTTACATGCTGGAAAACATTGTTATATAAAGCAGCAAAAACAGAAAAGAAAAATAGTTCTAGGGGCGATAAATTGCACAACCTTTATTGCTCTTGGGAAATATAAAAACTTAAATGTACTTGTACGAGCGAAATAGGGCGGTTAAAGAGTAGCGGTGATTGTGTCTTGTTTGCTTGGTTGAAAGTGGACTAACATAAGAACAGGAATTTAGAGAAACCTTAGAATTGACAAGTGGGTGTACAAACTTTAAACAGGCAATCTTAAGTCGGTGTTGGAGGGTAGGTATATCGTTTGTCTGGGCATTAGTAATGATGGGGAATCGGTTCGTTTGAATTTACCATAAACAAAGCGAACAGCGCGTCTCTGAACTTTTTCTAGAATGTCGGAATGTTGTTTTTTAGATGGATCCCATATTATGGAGCAATATTCGAGTTTGGGTCGAACGAGAAAAGTGTAGTCTAACAATTTAACGTTTGGAAAAGGGGGGGGGGGGGGGGGGGGGGCGGGCGTTCTTAAGTTTATGCCGTACAAGACCAAGCTTGCGGAAGGCTCCCGAGGAAACATTATTCACGTGATCGGACCAACTCAGGGTTTTATTGATGGTAACACCAACGTATTTAAATTGATCAACTTCAGAAATGAGGAAGTCCCTAATTTAATAGGAAAACAAAAGAGGATTTGTTTTATTTGTAATACGTAAAAAAACGGTTTTGTCCAGATTTAACCTCTATACGCCAAAGGTCACACCAATCTTGAATCGCACAAAGACCTGAGTTAAGCAAGTCTTTATCAGATGATGAAGATATACTTTTAAATGACACACTTCGCGAATAACCTTATACTAAACGAAAGATCACCGGCGTTAACAATATCATTTGCATAGATTAAAAACAGTAATGGCCCCAATACGCTGCCCTGTGGTACCCCTGACGTTACATCCAGCGTTTCCGAACAACAACCCCCTATGCTGACGAATTGTTTGCGATGTAATAAGTGTGAGCAAACCCAGTTGAAGATCGGCGAAGGAAGACCATGGGAAACCCTGTAAAAAAATTTACTGAAGTCTAAGAAAAGAACATCTACCTGGCCTGCTTTATCCAGTATTTGTGCAAGCTCATGAATGGTAGTTAGTAATTGTATAGTGGTTGAAAGGCCTTTTCTAAATCCGTGTTGAAACTGGGTCACAAAATTATTTTCACATAAATGTTCTCTAATAACGTTACTAATGATGTGCTGAATTCGGTATGAATTCGGTATGCCATCTCGGCTGCACGACTTTTTTACATTTAGGTTTAACAACACTGAAAGTACGCCTTGATAAGATATAAAGTCAGCAGCCAAAAAAGAAAAGAGGTTGTCATACTCTGGAACGTCAGGGTCAGAAAAGACCGACTGAAAATACTTATTAAACTGCTGAGCAATTCCACCATGATCGGAAATCAAAACGTGATTTACTTTAATCTTATCAATTGACTTTTGTTTGTTGCCAAGGGAGCTCCAAAATTCATCTGGATCGTTTTTAATGAAGTAAGGGGCGTGAATGAAAAGTAACGTTGTCTCGCTTGTTGCACGCTCGTCCGTAATTCATTTTGAAGATCAGGAATTTTAGTTTTATTGCAATTCCCCTTTTTTCGGAGCCGCTTTATTCTACGTTTTAAGTGGATTATAGTTCGATCAATTCATTGGTCGCAACGCTTAAGGCGTTTACCTACATTAGGAACAAATGCATGAACGAAGTAATTACATGCTCGCTTAAACCTATTCCAGAGAATATTAACATCAGAGTCATTAAAATTGTCTAATGTGTCTTCTAAATGAATGATAATAAAATATTATCAGAACGAGAAAAATCTTTGACAATCTTAACTTCAGCTTTTTTGCTGGTTGACTGAATGAGTAATGAATGAGCAACGAAAGTGAACAAGTTTGTGGTCAAAAATACCCTTCTCAACCGAAACTGTATATTCTGTAATACTTCGACTAATAGAAACTAATAAAAAGTACAGAATAGAACCACAACATCCGTGTTCATGTCTTACCTCATTGACAACTTGCAAGAGGTCGAAATCAAACATGGTGTCAAAAACAATGTCAGTGTTTTCACGACAGCGAGGGCCCGTTTTCTCGAACACGAACCGTGGGTTAAAGTTAACCATTGTTTCTAGAAGGGGGAATTCTAGGTCACGTGACTGGGAGAGCAGGGGCGCCGAGGGAGGAGCAGTGCCTACAAGCAAAATGGCTGCGACGTCGCTTAATGAGGGCTAATAGTTCTTCTTGGTTCTGCTGAACATTCATTTCGATCCAGCTGTTATATTAATGACGCACCATCAACCTATTAGCAGGTCAAGAAAAGCGGTAGTTCAGAGGGACTACTAAACTAACCGACGGCAGCATTCCGCGAACGCATCACTCTTCAGCAGTCCGGGATCCAAGCCTTGCAAGTGTTTTTATGGTGAGTAAAAAAAATGTTTTTCGAACGAGTGTTGGCATATATTTTTACTAACACGTTTAATTTGTTACACTATGCACGCCAACTCGTAAGCAGCGATTACTTTGCGGAGAAAGGGGGTTATCCTCGATAAAGTCTTCGTTCCGGGTGAACAGTGTAATGGTCGCGTGGGGCCTTTATTAATGAGTGGAAAGAGACAGGAAAAGCTAGGACAAGGACAGCGCCCCGAAAGGCCTGTAGAGATGGTGAAAAGGCTTACATTGCCGGCGCGTGAGTCGCGGAGGTGCCGAGGTGCGGGGCCCAAGGCGGGAACCCCGACGAAAGAAAGAGACGTCACACCAGCTCGGAGTTTTTGCGAAGACTGTTCTATTTTCAATATGTACACATCAATCCCGAGACAGCGCGTGCCGCTGTCAAGCACGTGCACCGTCTCGTGCTAACGACACAAACCATGACTTCTTGCGCCATCTAGCTTGTTGATGGCACAATACAAACAGCTGGGACATTGTACTGTTTTTTGTTCGCAGTGCGCCAACAGTATGCCGACAGCATCGAGGTTTCTACATATCCCCGGTGGCCAGCAATTTCACGGTGACGAGAAGCTTAGCTTCTAGTCACCGGTGGATCGGTTGGGCAAACGGAAGAGAGGGCAAACAGTTGAGATCTGCAGGAATCGCAGAAACGTGCGTCGCAAGTACAGTGTTCTAGAGGGTGTAGTGGCAAGAGCGGCGCCCGCTTACAATGAAGCGCGTGAAGACGGTCGATGTAGATACCGCGAGCGGCGCTGGAGTTCTGTGCCCTAGGAGAATTAATGGCACGTGTGCAATGAACGAAGAAGACGACGAGTGTGACGCGGTATACGCTTCTCCGAAATGTAGCACCGTAGAACTTCTTTCGCAGCTATTAAGCCTGCAGCCCAAGTGATAGCGTTGGTGAACGATGTGTCAGTACTGGGGGGGGGGGGGGAGTCGATATCAATTAAATAATCTCCCTCCAAACACGGGAATATTTTAAGTAGAGGATAACACACACTCTAGAGGCATTAGTCTAAAGGCAGAACTACAATTTACTATACTTCGTTTCACCTTATGTTGTACCGCAGCGAAGGCTAGAAGCGCGAGCTCATAGCGTTGGCAGCGGCTCTTAATTCACGAGAGCGTGTGCCACCGAGATGTGCCCCAGAGCAAAGAGCTCGCGCTTGTAGTCTTTCCTGTGGTACATCATAAGGTGAAACAGAGTATACAGAACAACATCAGCAGTTGTTTCGCACCGCGAAAAGCTCCAGTCAAACCACAGTAGTAAGCGCCTAACAGCGCTGATGATGGGGCTGACGGGGGCGCGCTCCTAGGGCACAGAACAGCGGCGCCACGGTGTCGTCTACGCGCAAAATCTTCACAAAGCGGCCGCCGCTCTTGCCACTACCAGAGCCGTATATGTAGAAAGTTTGGTCAATGGGAGGCGCGGGCAGAGCCAGGGCGTGCGGCAGACTCGGAAAGGGGGCTTGGCATGCTCTCTTAACCAACCAGAAGCCGAAAAGAATCCCCTAGCGGTGGTAGCAAGAAACAGTTCTGATCAAAGGTCTATGTTCGTATATGGTTTTAATAAGCGCGTAAGAGTGAAGTGTAGTAACTCTTCGCGGTTGAATATAGGATGCACTTGTTGTTTTCATCACGATCATGCAGAAAGATGTAAGAAACGAATGCGCCGGTCAACTCTGGTTTGCGCGGACAGAGTGTGACCGCTCAGACGGCAGATTCCCGGCCCTCGGCGCTTGGCGTACGGATTATGTCTATCGTTCCGCTAGTCGCACTCGTCCACCATCATTTTGGATGAGCCTGATTGAAACATCACGTGTACCATATTTTCGGCCATCGAGAGTTACTTCAATGCAGTTATCAGGTTTTTTTTTCGCGACCACCGCCAGGGTATTATTTCCGGCTTCTGGTTGGTCACATTCGAATTTCTGAAGACGCCCTGGAACAGGCCCAGCCCGCTTTCAGCCAATGGCGCCTCCGCATTTGTCTCCTGTACTTCCCAACGAATGGCCAAACTCTCTACATATACGGCTCTGGCCACTACAACCCCCTCTAGAACACTGTAGTCGCAAGGAACAAAAGCGAGACTACAGCACCGGCGTTGCAAGACTGAAAGGCACACGGGGAAGTTATGCGTTGTTTATGGCGAAACATATTGAAGGAAATGTTTCTTACATTTTCGAATATTTGTCGACAAACTCTAGCATAGTAGCTAAAATTTCTTCGTACCATCTGAAGCAAATAAATTGGTCTTCAAGTACAAAATTACTATATTTTGACTTAAAATACCATACTAAATCGAGAACAACCCGCGGAAAAAGAGGATAAACAAAATGACTGGCTTGTTTCACCGATAGATGGCGCATCTTACTGCCCAATTAAAAATAATTATTGTTGTTCTATATCCAGCCGCTTATTACAGTACGGTATTTTTTCCTTCCTAGGCATCGTGGTTTACCAAAATGGATTTACCATCGCTTCGAGAAAACCGGCCCAGGTGACAGTTTCACCAAATGAACATTGGGTAGGTTAAAGTCACTAACAATTATTTTGTTATTGTTGCGGTGACATAATAAATGGTTGTACAATTTATGTAGAAATTCATGAGGAGAATTAGGAGGTCTGTATACAGCATCCAATATAAAAGTATTACCCCATATGCTAACTCTCAAACACAAGCTTTCATGTTCATCTGTGCGTCAGGCTCACAGAATGAATAAATAGAACACATGATCTCATCCTTTAGAATTAAAATAGAGTTCCAGAATTTAGTTGATGTAGTAATGTTGCTTGCTATGAACTCTGGTAGCAAATAATTGACACCAGGTCACGTGGCCGCTCGTTCTGGCTGCTAGTCAAGGGCTGAAGGCTGCTCGTTTTTTTCTCGAATCATTTACTTAGACTGCCGTTGCGTAGAGTGTAAGAAGTAACGCGTGTTCCGTAGGTTGTGAACGTCGAGGATTCATTCTAAGCCGTATCTACTGAAAATGAAAACATTGTTGCACAGCTTTCTTAAGAAACATTTACGCCTGTGATTTTCGGTGGCGTCGTATAAGGAGCTTAGAGGGGCGACCGGAAAAGTTTTGTAGTTTTAGCAAATACCTCTTAGAACTATTTCTTTACATTCGTACCCTGTGAAATACGCGTTAGTTTCTCTCCGGGCCATGGCAGTCGCAAACAAAATTCGAGAAAAATCTGCAGCTTTCACGTCTCCTCGATTCGCAGTCAGAACAAGTGGTGGCATAATCTGTAGCCGATTGTATTTCCTCCACTGTTTACCATAGCCACGCATGCTGGGGTTCGCAATACACATAACACACATTAAGTTCTATCCATTGTTAATTGTTAGGTTATTACCGTCATCGCAACGATTTGGCACGCCAATGTAAAGGAATTGATTGTCCCGAGCCCAAATCAATTCTCACGCTCTTATCGGGTTCGGTATGTGCCGAATTTAAATACACTCACCGCGAAGATGGCAAAGCTGGATGACAAAACCCTGGGGATCGGACATTTCACGACGCCAACAGTCTGATTCGCGCAACTTTGTCACCAAGTTTTGCGAAGGAGAGACTGAAGGAACAGCCGCCTCGGTGCCTCTGGTGCAAGGCGCCGGCCTACGGATACCTAGGTGGCGGGTTGGATCGCTGCCGAGGTGCCCGCAATCTGACGGTGGCTTACTCCGGAGAAGGCGTCGTGCTATCGAGATTTCGGTTTCACGCAAAAAGATCCCCCGATGGTCGAAATTAATTCTCAGTCCACGGCTGGGGCATGCCAGATGCCCTTCGTTGGTTTGACACGTAACCCCCCCCCCCCCCCCCCCCCCCCCCAGACACACACACAAACACACACGCACGCACGCACGCACGCACGCACTCGCACACGCACACGCACACGCACACGCACACAGTTAGTCTGATGGAAAACGTCCGATTTTATCTCTGAAATTACGCGGCCACAAAGCGTGTTTTTTGGTCAGTGGCTTTGCGTGCAAATATCCCTGGACTATTGGAACTTTGCACAAAGAGCTTGTGTAAAGTGAGGAACATTATCAGCCAATATTGTTGTTGCACGGCTCCTTTAAACGGCGGCGGAATGTCTGACGTACCCTCAGGTTGGTAAGAATGTCGATGTTGACGTTCACACTGCTGTCAATACCGACCAGGACCTGCATGTAGCCCCCGTCGGCTGGGTCTAGATGAATGGCGGTGCACGGCGACGCCATCACTGCTAGCACCAGGAATGGCAGGGCGTTCGTCATCCTCTGGAAGATTCATTTAGCTATCACAGCTTAAACAGCACTTGTTGCCTACTTTAATCAATACCCTAGAAAATTAAGGCCGGCATCTGACGTCGTCGTTGGTTTATCCCCAACCCGCCATAAGGTAAAAATATACTCTATATCTCGACGAGAGTGCTTCGCGAACAGGGAATTAAAAAGAGGCTGACAGGCCGAGAAAAATCTTTTTTTTCATTTATTGTCATTTGTTTTTTTAATGGTGTCCGGCCACTACTTAACCAATATTTTGCTGAAGAGTAAAGTATCACTTTTAATAAAGCCATAACACTCGCTGCTCCGAAACCGAAAACTGAGCACGGAGATTCATGGCCGACAACGCGCACCGAGGAGGAGGGGGAAACTTGAAGGTGCAGGAGGCAGTTGCCGGAAGTCACGTGGCTCTCGCTCCCCACCCAGTTTTTTTGTTTCTTCCGTTCCTCCGCTTCTCTGGCGTACAAAGTAGGCGGCGACGACAATGAAGTCAATTTTACCGTTTGTCGTGCAATTGTTTCGAACTTATGTCTCCTCCGCTCGCTGTTCTGTGCTTGAAGATCGATTGGCCGGTACCAAGGAGTGAACGACAGTTCCGAAGTAGCGTTCCCCCGTCCGTTGCAACGTTGGCCATCGTGCGTCGCCATCGCGTTGTCCAACACGCTGCACGTCCCCATATTGAGAATGACAAAGTACATGTACTTCCTGTGATAAGTGCATCATTTTTGTTTTTGAATCAACGTATTGGAAGTTTCTTCGAAGTCACGAAAATGTGGTTCATGTTCTTCTCCTGTTTAAATATGAATATGTGCCTTGATGGCCCGCGACTTTGAATACAATTGATACACTATAATGTAAACGCGACGTGACATTGGAATAGAGATTGAGCGCGCCCGAAACCGGCCAATTCTCGACCGGCGGTTTTTGGGCGGAAAGGAAATTAACTTCGAGCCACAAATTGTGTTCTCGGTATTTGGGCTCTTATAGATCACGTTTAAATAAAAACCTCGGCGAGCATAAGCAACTCTGTCAGTGTCCCTTTTGAAGACAGAAGCAGAATGCGGCAAATCGTAAGCGCTGACATCCTGGTCCCGAGAGAAAGAACGCGAAAGAGAGCGACAGCAAAGCGGAGAAAGAAGGCAGACGGGTAGATCAGGCGTGTTCGTTATGCTGCATCGAGTTAAAGTTGTTCGATTGCTTGTCAAATTAATTTTTATACAATGCGTAACACCAAAATTCTTTGGCATGAAAAAAAAAAAAAAGCCAGATCAACACAGAGACAGATGTCGCAAGTCTATACGTCGGCAGAAATGTGGCAGATGTCCGTGTCAATGCCACGCCGTTCCGAAACGATCGAAGTGCATGCGATCATTCCCTCTTGATCAGGGGTGCACAACATACGACCCGCGGGCACTTTCTGTGCGGCCGTGGCCCAGTAGAGCGAAGAAATTGCTCACCGTGTCATTCAATACTCCGTGGCCGTCCACTTGGCAGAAAGCATTCGAACCCGTTGACCTACTTTTCTGAAAGTCCTCCTTTCTGGTGGGGGGGGGGGGGTAACTCTGCGCCCTCAGTTTAAATATACGAAAAATATACCAGATTATTTTCGCGTCGAGAAAAGCTATAGTCGTGTTACGCTTGGAATATGAGTGCACTTCCAAAGGCGAGAAAAATTGACCAGGAAGGTCGGATATTCAGCCAAGAGTGGACATGAAGGTATTTTTAGAGCGCAGCTCTTAGGGGCCCGTTCCCGGATTGAGCAGCGTCGCCGTCGCCGTCGGCGTAACCAAGGTCAACCCAAGGTCACGCGACCCCCAAGGTCATCCCAAAGTCACGCAACCCCCAAGGTCACCGCAAGGTCACGTGACCCCCAAAGTGTGACCCCCAGAGGTCACGTGACCGTCCCAGGGTCACGTGACCCCAAGGTCACGTGACCCCCCTGAAGTCACGTGACACGCCCCCCGAGGTCACGTGACCACCCCCAGGGTCACGTGACCTCCCCAATGACGTCATCGTCACTGATGACGTCACCGGCATCCGCATCGTCATCGTCATCATCACTGATGACGTCATCAGTGACGTCACTGATGAAGTCACCGGCATCCGCACCGTCATCGTCATCGTCGCTGATGACGTCATCGGAGTCCGCATCGTCATCGTCACTGATGATGTCATCAGTGACGTCACTGATGACATCATCGGCATCGTCACGTGACCCCCAAGGTCACGTGACCATCCCCCCCCCCACGTCACTTCACCCCCCCAGTACCCTTCCCTCCTTCTCCTCAAGAGCTGCGCTCTAATTCGGTGTTACAGGGAGTTGTAAACGGCTTTCACTTTTTGCCCCATCGAGACAATACTTTTCCGGTTTTCGCACTTTCAGTGCGGAGGTGAAGTAGAACTCTAGCTTCTGCTCGGCTGAGACCACTTAGGAGGCAAGGTTGGTGCCCTGATTCTTTCGCTGGACCCAGTGATGAAATTTGTAGGTGAACTTGCTTTTGGAGCCAGCGGTCGTCTGTCGGACACTTGAGTGTCGGAGCGAAATCGTGGGCTCGAGAAGCGGGACGATCTGCTGTTTCCTTTCCGCTTACTCCCACGTGGAAGGGAACCCATTGGAAATGAACGGTGAAACCAGCGTCTTCTAGTGCATAAAGAGCTGTTCTTGTTGTTTCCACGGGTTCCCCTATTTGGGATTGCTTGCGTAGACAGAAAAGGGCTCCACGGGAGTCAGTTAGAATGACAGTAGGCTGAGGCGGATACGTCTATAGAGCCTTTAAGGCCTCAAGTATGGCACAAAGTTCGGCTGTCGTAGTGGAGACCATTCTTTCTAGCCGTCCAGCCCACTCTATGCCAAGGCTTGGATGCAGAAGGCAGAGGTGCTTCTTCTTTTGAAACGGTCAACCGATCCATCGGTATATACTCGAAGAAAATCTTTGAATTCGATCGCAACGTGTTCATCTGTACAAAATTTGAGACTCGGGGGATTTGAATTATTTTTCATTGAGAACGCATGGAAGGGCTTGTGTGTCGAGGGTCTCTGGCGGCTCCTAAAGGATACAACGTTCGACGCCACTATGAGACCAAACATGCCCGCGACTTCAGCGGTCTTTCGGATTCGGAGAGAAACACGAAGTCCGAGGACTTAAAGCTGAAGTCACAGTCTGAGCAAAGCATATTTACAAAAGCAAAAAACCCATCTGAAGCAGCCACGCGGGCGTCTTTTCGGATATCTCAACAGATCGCGCGTTTACTGATGGCGACTTCATCAAGGAATGTCTCATGGTTTATTCTGAAGAGATGGGCTCGAACAAGAAGTTGGTTTTCCGAAATTTGAGCATGTCAAGTATGACAGTATACAATAACGTGTGCATGACATTGCCGACGACCTATCAAATCAGCTGGAGAGGAGTTGCAGCTATTTTGTCTACTACTTTCTTGTTTTGGATGAGAACATATACATTGTAGTGACTGCTCAGCTGCTTGTTTGAACGAAAACTTTGAAGTAACTCAGGAGCTGGCGGACGAACTACGGGAGGAAAGGTCAGCAAGGACGTCAAAGACGTCATCGAGGAGCTCAAGTTATCATGGGAAAAACTCGCAGGTGTCTGCGCCGATGGAGTCTCAGCCATGATGGGAAAGAGAGACGGTGCCGTTGCCTTACTTCAAGCGTACAGTGTAGAATTAAAGCAATATCCCTGCGTTCAAAACCAGGAAGCCCACCGTGCCGAAGTGTGCTTCCTTGTCAACTTTATACGTGCTTGGGGATTAAAGCACACGAAGGTTCAAGAGTACATGAAAGAAATGGAGGGTGAACACTTGAACATCCATCCCGTATCACACTGAAGTTTGCTGGCTAAACCGTGAAAATGTTCTGAGTCGCTTCGTCGCGCTGAAGCACGACAACATGGCTTTCTTGCGAGAGGAAGGGGAAACACATACCAGAGCTGAAGGAAGAACAACGGTCGTGGGATTTGGCATTTCTCACCTATATTTCGAGCTATCTGAACACGCTTCAAACAGCTGTCCAAGCAAAGGTCCATTTCATTTCGGACATGGTGAGCGCAATTTTCGCGTTCACAGAGAAGCTCCGCCTGTTCAAATTGCAGCTTTGGGGGTGGAAGCATAGCTCGCTTTCTAACCCGCCGGAAGCTCTTTTCCACCGGCGAAAATCAGAAGACGATAGCTGCGACGTACGCTCCACAGGTAGAGAACCTGCTCTCAGAGTTCCAGCACCGACTCAAGGCATTCCGAAGTTAGAAGAGCAACTGCGATTTGTCCCGCGATTAGTTTTCTGTCGCACCGGAAGACAGAGATCTGACTGTGTAGCTAGAACTCATCGACCTCCAGTGCTCGCCAGGACTGAACACTATGAACCGTGAGTCTCAGCTGCTTGACTTCTACAGAAGCTTTGAAAGGAGCAAGGACGGAAATTTTGTGGAACACACATTGAAGCTTGCATCACTTTTTGGGAGCACGTATGTCTGTGAGCAGACGTTCTTACTGATGACCCTCAACAAGAACCGTCTTCGATATTCTATGGCGGACGTAACACTGCGAGATGTACTCAAGACGGCACACAGTGCGATGATGCCAGATATAGAAAACCTGTCTGCAGCAAAAAGGTGTAACGTGTCAGTCTAGGTGCGGCCCGCGCAGTTCCCAATAAATATTTTTTGGCTCGCATCATTTTTGAGTTGTGCATTCCTGCTCTAGATTATCAGATTAGCTCTATGACCGCAAGCGGTAAATGCGAGCGTCTGACGTGGCCCCGCCATGACGTCGCGTTCGTTATAAGAGACACTGCAAGACAGGCTGGCGGCGTCGCTGGCGCTAGCCATAGACGCTCCGTGGACCCACCAATGTTGACGTTTGCACGGGAAAGGCGGAGGCATTGTTTTTCCTGTGTGATGTGTGTTTACTTGGGTCTGTTATACAACAAGTTACAACCTGCCGCCGAACGCTCAGTGTTCGGCCAAATGTTGCGCTGGTAGTTCGTACCAGAGGCCAAACTCTCACAGCCTGCCTTTATCGGATACAAAAAGCTATTAGCAATATTTGAACACTTTCAGTGCAAAAATGGGGCCAGTATTTGAGTTAGCTGACGCCATTCATTTGTGTGTATTGGTGAATATCGTCTAGCGCCATTTTCTGCTCGGACATTTCTCAAAATCGCTTTTAGTTTTTGGAATCTGGTAACGGGAAGATGGGAAACTTTGTAACCTGGTTCTAACCGCTAAAGGCATATTTTGCCAGAGGCCCAGCGTTGGACAATGCGTAGTTGATAGTTGTGGTGAAAAACCAACCGTCAATCCACCTATTTTGAAATCGTGGTTGCAGAGGTCCCGCGGTAGTAAAACAGTGTTCGCATTCTATGTGGATTCACGAGCGACCATGACAGGCTTTCAAGTGGGAGGCTCGTGCTAGCGAGCATGGTGTGCGCGCACTTTCTACGTTAAAATACCTTGAAGAAAAAAAAAGTTGGACCTTTTTATTTTTACAGGGACGTCCGGTGGTTCCGTGTATTACGAGCTGTGAGCGGTGGCATGACTGGGCGAGTGGACTCTTGTGATCCGTATACGGATAGGCCATGCATAGCCGAATAACGATAGCAAGGGTTGAACTTGAAAAGCGTCAAGCTAGGAATAGATGATAACCCGCTATTCGAGCAGCATTTCAACACCCGAGAAGGTCCTTTAAAAGGGCAGTAATAAAGGGTAAAAGGCGACCTAAAGTCTACAGGACTTTTAGTTCCGCATCCCTTCGGGATTCCATGTGAACGTAGAGAACCCAAGTGTTCATTTGTGAACAAGAATCAGCTTACGTTGCTGGGGCTGGGAGTCGAGATGACCACGGCTCTGTCAGGCAGCAGATTAGAACAGCCCTGAACGAGCCGCCTCGAGACGATATGTAGAGCGTGCGCCCATGCCTTTGTACTAGTGACCTTCTTTTACCTCACCAGATGGCCAACCACAGAAATAGGCCATTACTATGTCGCACAATGCCTGCGTTGGGGACAAAAAAAAAAGTTTCAATCTTGTCGCTCCATCGCAGTGATGAATTGAAACCAACAAAAAAAAAGGAAACAAAAAGTGAGGGGCGGTGCATGCGACACCCCTGCACAGATGCTGAAAAGCCTATTTTGTACTCTGCTTAGCACGTTTTTGGAAAAATGGGAATGAGGGTATAGTATCTTCAAACTACAGTTGAAAATTTGTATTTCTTTTTGCTATCCTTGCAGTGTTGGCGGTAACGCGTTACAAGCAACGGCGTTACCGGGAACGCGTTACTTTTTTGGTACCATAGTCACGTATTACTAACCTTTTCAAAACAGTAACGAGTAATGTACTTACGTTACTTACTTTGAATTAGGTGTGACGGAATTATGTTACGTTACTTTATAGAACTAAAAAAATAAGATTTTAATTTTTTTTCGTGTTTTGAATTGCCCAGTTATAAATTGCTCAGCAAAAAAAAAAAAAAAATATGTTGCGCACCTTACATTTGTTTTACGGAAACCCCAACGCCAGGCCCATTTTCCCTGCTTCGACGAACGCTGTCGCAGTCAATGACAGGCACAATGAATAGAAGTTCCCCGAGCTCAAATCCTAATCCCCGAGGGCAGAGGGTTCAGTTTTTTCCACTGTACTTCTCTCTCTCCCTTTCGGGGTAACCCAGTGGCTTGTTTTTGTGCGAGGGTGAACCAGCAATCGTTCTGCGCCAGGGAGGGACTTCCTGGCGGTTTCTCCTGAACCGTGCTAGACGCGGATCTTCAAGGTGGCGCAGCAGTAGTAAGAGCTGAAGACGATAACCCCCAGCACCGCCCCCAGAAAAAAAAAAAAAAAGCCATTCGCAAGGAGTTGTCGTCACGTCTAGGATGGCTACGGCAAGTGCAGCTTCATCACCTTGGCCAGGACTTAATTTCGAATTGACAGAAGCCAAAGATGGCAATTTAATTTTTAAGTGCCTTCTGTGTCAGCCACAGCTAAAACCATTAAAGGAGCGCTGCAAGGACTTTTTTACTGGTTTTTAATTTGCACCGAACCTGAGCGCACTGAACGTAGTAACTTAATGATACTTTTCTTTTCTCAAATTTCGCTTTATTTTAAAAGTTATAGGCAAATTAAAATTACAAAAACAAGCAAAAAATATTTTCCTTCATGACGTCATGGGTCACTTGAGTGGCCGTGAACTGGAGGAGGGATAGTGAGCTCAGCGAACGCTCACGGCTGCCGCACTCCGTGTCGACGGCTCGAGATGGCGCCAGTAAATCATGTGCTGGATGGGCTCTATGAAGCGGGCGGCCAGTTCGGTTTTGCATTGCATTTGCTGAGCGATTAAACACTAATTTAGTGTGACACTTCATTGGCCACAAACGACAGCAAACACGGGGTAAAGATCAGTTCAGAACGGTAGCCACTTTGCGCGGCCATAACACCAGACTGCCAAACCGCAGGCCAAACCTGCTCTCCGAAGCCCTTCGGAACGCTCGGAACCGGTCGGATCGTCGAGCCCGCATACGACCGCAGCGCCGCTGTGTACATCTGGGACCTTTCTACGCTCGCCGCTCGTCGGTGCCTGATACCACCACCCCTTTCTAGTATGCGCCGCCTTTTCCACTACTTGGTGGCAAGTATGTCGACGAGTCATTTTCTATTTCCGTACTTTACAAACTGCATTTATTTCATTTCTGATCTAAAATACTGAACAAAAACTTTCATAAATAACTGAAACGGTTCGCACCACTTTTATTTTGTATATCGACTAAAAAGAAGCTTTTAGCGGCTCTGACCAGTTGTAAGGCCAGGACCAAAGACTTCACATATCGCGCGCTTTCGGCGCCGCGGGTCGCCCCCGTAAGTGGAGGAAGTTTCCGCGTCGTCCGGTTAAAATATGACACTTTCATATTTGATTACTCTCTCCATTCCGGCTGGCTTGCCCGAACCCCAAGCGATGTGGAAACCGGAAAAAATGTTGACACTTAAAGGAGCTGAGCATCGATTTTAACGTTGAAAGAATCGGCATCTTCTACTTTTGACATTGTTCATCATGTCACAAAGGACAGAAAACACATCTCCTCCCTTCGCAATGTTGCGATTCCGCCGCGTAATCGCGAGGCAAAAATCAGAATATCCCCCGACCTGCAGCCGCCAGCGGCGACCATGAGAACCACCTGGCATGACGTCAATGGGGGACTGGTAAAAAGATAGCGAGTTGTGCGAATACCTGCTCGATAAAAGGTAACTTTTTTATAAATCTCGTGGTCCCAACAGAAATATAAATTCGGCAAAAACCTGGTATCACCGACACAACTTTTATTATACGGAGTTTTTGGTGGCGCCATCTATCCTAGGTCCACAAAGCCGTCAGCTCTATCTGCTACCGCGGACAGCCGCCAGAAGCCAGACGGGGACGGGAGCAGAGTTGGACGGGGATGGCGGGACCCGGATGAGACTTTCCTCCTTTCACCATATTGTTTGAGGGGTGCGCCAGCACGTGGTCACGCGGTAGCAAGCGGATGAGTTCTCCCTGCTCACTGATGGCTCTAGAGAGAGAGAGAGAGCTTCACCAGAACCCCGCGCGACCCCCATTGACGTCACAGCGCATGTGACTCGGAAGATTGTGAAGGAGTTGAGAGGTGCGGAAACTCTCAATCTTTGTCTATTTTTAAAATAAAAACTAGGACATGCAGGCAAAAGCGGTCTTTTGTTCTTTACTTCATAAATATCGAGACACCAACTCTCAAATTATTTAAGCAAAGCACTGAATTATTTATTCTATAAGCATTTGCTATTATAAGCAAAGCACCCCCCCTATGTAATACCCTCTCACGAGGGCCTTTAGGGGTAATATGAATAAATAAATAAATAAATAAATTGTTGCACAGCTCCTTTAAGGCGGCGGTCCCACGGCCTAAACCATAATACCGGTGGCAGCAGTGCTAACGCTTCTGTTTGCGGTGCAAACGTCGTTCGTTTCGTTCTTTTTGCAAATAAATCGTTAATTCATCATCACTATTTCAGTGCAAAATATGATACGCATGTTTAAAAACGTAAAGCACAGTAAGAAAACAAAAAGTGCAAGTTTTGACAATTTTAAAGAGATACCTCTATGCATTCCAAGGTTCTAGACTTGTAATGCATCCATGACGCGTTCTTAATTTTTTATTGAACAGAAGAAGGACTTCTCTGGTTCCATGTATACGTATTTTTCTTCACGATAAGGAAAGAGGGACATTTAAGACAAACAGACAAGACAGGCTTTAGACTTTCAAGTGGTTGAAAGTCTAAAGCCTGTCTTGTCTGTTTGTCTTAAATGTCCCTCTTTCCTTATCGTGAATTATTAACCAACACGCTCAACCATCTACAGTATTTTTCTTAATTAGTCACATTTTTTTAATATTTATTCAAAAAGAGCCTTTTTTATGCGATTTTGAAACCTAGTAACTCAGTTTTACGTCGAAACGCAGCCACGAAATTTAAGTGCATGCTCTTGGTAAACATGAGAACGGAGCATATGAAATATTAGAAATGCAACGCCACCCATTTTTTTGTAAACACAACTTCATTGTGATAAAATTAAAAAAAAAAATCTCTTCACGCGTTCTTGGTTTTCTCAGACAGCGTTCTGGCATCTGATCTAATTTTTTTTCAGTTGTGTGCCAGAGGAACTGAGCCGGTTTACTATAAGCGTGATTTCTTTGTATTCATATTCAGATTTGTTTAAAATAATTTTAAATCATGGGACCTTTTTGAAGCTCGACTCAGTAAGCAAGAAACCGATTTCAAAGAAGAGGACAGCTATTTAAACAACGATTCTTTAATTAGAGGTTTCATCGTTTTAATTAAAATCACTTTCTATGATCGTAATTTTTTTGAAGCATACTAATTGTCTTGAATAATAAAAATAACCTATGTTTTAGCAGACGACGAGCACTTGCGCCATCTTTTGAAAGGTGGATGAAATTCGAGGTTGAGAACTTCAGGCAAAGTGGCGCTGATTCTGTCCCTGACGCAGAGAATTCTTCTAAATATTTCCTCGCGCTACTTTCTCGTTCTTGCAGTGAGTCACAGTTTATCTTAAAAAAAAAAAAAAACAACAGAAGCGCGTCACAAGGGTCACGAGCAAGTTCTAAAAAACACCTAGTGCCTATAAATAAGCTATTCAATGCTGCCTGCCATGTTCCGACACCACAAAAGGTGCAAATATTGAACTCCATATGATGGGGACTACGAAGGGAAATTTCTTTCCCTTCACTCCAAGATTTTTAACACACATTTTTTGTAAGGTTCCAGCTTTCCAACCGCGCTGGTTCTGTTTTGTTCGCCATCGTGGAGGGATTTAGGACTTTCAGTTTCAACGTTACTCTACTCGTAGGCAACTCAGGGAGTGTGTTATGTGCAAACTGCAGTGACTGGTCCTCATGGTAAGGCAACAAACAGTCAGTCATCGTGGCTCAAATCTGTGGCTCAGGAAAAGGGTCTGATAAACCCCCTTTGCATGAAGTGCCCCATCAAAAGCGTTGCACATGTGCGAAACCCTCACTAGGTCGTCTTTTGTTTGGATTCATTTTTATTTCATTTATTTCAATAAAAACAATGTCAGATAATCAACTTTCATGGTGTTGGTTTAATAATGCAACGACTCAAAGCTTCCTCTTTGCGTTTTACACCAACCATGGCTCTTGTCCTTTGCAACTTATTATAAGCAGCCAGGTCCGACTTGCTAGAAACAGCGTCTCAGTTGAGACAGTGGGAAAGAAATCAATGCCAAAGCCAGCGCTCGAGCTGTGCGGGACTTAAGCCGCGTCTCAAGACAGTCGCGCGCCCCACCGTTTGCACTGCTTTCTTTCACTCAGTCTCAGCTGAGACTGAGTGAAAAAAAGCAGAGCAAAGTTTGGGGCGCGCGACTGTCTTGAGACGCTGTTCTAGCAAGCCGGCCCAGGATCACAACTCGTAATGTTTCCCTGCGCTCCCCTTTCGTTTTTGGGAACCCCGCAATGAGTGTCGCGAAATAAAATCAAGCGAAATGCTCAGTGCTGCCCTGACATGTTCTTCCATGACCGGGCTAGAGAGCGGTTTCCTTGTGGCCTTCACTCTCGCCAAGGAGCAATGGGACTTCTCGAGCCGCGTGGGGGTGCGACCACACAGCCATGTCCAACGCAACCTGAGCCATTCTGAACAACTGTTCCCCGACAACTGCGATCAAAAATGTGTGGAATTATACTTGTTTGAAATAACTGTAGTGAGCCGTTTGAAATAAGTGTCGGCTTACAATAATTAAACACTTGTCAATACAAACTTGTTTCTTAAGGAGACAAAGAGAAAGACGTGTTCCGCACAAGTCCCTGAAGGCAGCCGGCCTCATGACCTGTAGGTCTGATTACTCTAGAAACTTATCCAACTCAACCCCGGAGCAAAGAGGACAGCACGGTGAGGAGGACGTGTCTCTCAGAAGGAATTAAAGCTTTGTAGGAGCGGTAGGGTTACAGCGACTCTTCCAAGCTGCCGCCGCAGAGGGCAACTACTCCCGGTGCAAGGGCCGTTAGAGATCGCGCCTGTTCACTCTAGCCGGGCCATTTCTCTTCAAACTGTTGATGGAGGCTATGTCCACTCACACAAAGATATTTGCTCATGTTTTCCTACGTTGCGTTATAGCTAGGTCTGGGCACTTGATCTAATAACCTACCAATGAATCAATTAATTATTTAATCGCGATTAAATGTTTAACCACTTAATCCTTTAAATGTTGACAAACAAAAAAGTAAACATTTAACGCTTGCACCGTACGCAGATGTGTACGAGTCCACCTGTATGAAGGCAAAATTTAGGTGAAAATTTGACTTAAAGTAAACTGTAGGGGCAAGATGTGTGACTCGAACGAAGTGGAGAAGGTTATATGTGCCTAGCCACTTCAACGCCATGCGATTGTCCGTTTAGCGCAGGTGAGCCTTTTATCGGCGAGATGTTTCGGTGGCGCCCTCGTTTGGTTACCTTTCGTGACGTCATTACCTTGTGAACAACAAGTTCAATGGTGTTTGTAATGAGCAGGTGGAAGCTTGAAATCATAGCGCTCTCAAAGCAACAGTGCCAACACCGTCAAAATTGTTCTTACATCCCTCTTATTTCCGACAATGAGACATCCTTTGCTGACTTCATAATCCGCAATCGGCCAATTGTGCCGGGCCGACTACAGCGGCGCTTTTGATCGCTCACTTCGCCAATCGATCAATTACTAAACTACCCAGCCATCAAGGAGAATGCAAGGAATGGTGTTCCAAGCGCCGCACGTGCTGGCGTCTGCGGCAGTAACTGTCCTTAAGAAAAAACCTAAAACAAATGGCACTATGCACGCGCTTTCATTAATGATTTATTTTGGTTATTTACTTCAAATCTTTTTTACGGGGAAGGCGTGCACGTGCGGTTCGTGGAACACCATTTCCTGCATTCTCCTTGATGCTTGGGTAATTTAGCAATAGGTCTATTGTGAACAATCAGAGGAGTTCCCTATTTCTGGAAAATATTAACGAACCTGTTTGCTTCTGTGGCTGAAGTAATAATTTGTGAGTGTGGCTGTCTTTCGACTGTTCTCAAAAACATATCAAATACACATCAAAAATGACGCACAGAGTAGGCACACCTTAGTCAACCAGGACCGTGAAGCTGTGTTGTCGGGGAAGCGTGCCCGCCTCGCCCCCCTGAGGCCCGGGTTTGATTCCCACCCAGACCGAAATGTACCAAAGTTTTTTTTCCAAAGCCATTCATTTACTTTGTTTGTGGGAACCTTCGTGAAAACTGTGACGTCAATCCGAGCACTTCGAACGTGTCTTTACTCTTTGCGGCGTCGGCCATTTTTGGTAACCATCGCTCGGTCATGGCGCCGACGCCGCCGCCATATTTTTGCTTAATGGGGCAAATAATCTTTTCGCATCAAAAAGTCTTCTGACCAGGCCCCAGCGTCAGCATAAAAAGCAAATATACATAAAGTAACCAAATTGACATTAGCTGAGCATCGTAGTCACAACAGTTAATGTCAACATCATCAAAGGTTTCAAAAAGAAATCATTCACATCGACATCATTTAGATCACATTCATTATAGTCGGTTGCAAGCTAAGAAAAAACCGGAAATGCCTCTCAGAGGAAAATGTAATCCTACGCCGAGAAACGCCAGCCAATCGTTTTCATGACGTCACGATTCCGTGGACCAATCGCGATCCTTTTGAAAAAAAAAAAAAGAAGCTCAACATGGCTGCTGGCTTTAGCAACGCGACGCTAGTTTCTCGTGACAATTATTCTGCTTTTTTGCACCGTGTTTTACGTGCCCGAGGTTACGCCACGAAATCTTAATGGTATCGGCTTGCGTTTGCAGCAGTGTTTGCGCGACTACGTGAAAATCCAGCGACGCTATCGCCAACGAAAATTTCGAAGCGGGCGCATGGCTTAGCACTGCTGAGAGCTGGAAGACGGTATGTTAGACAGTATCTTGGACAGAAAATGAATTGGGAAGACGGTACATTGGACATGACTTTCTTTCTTTACTAAAAAGCTATTTCGTTGACAAAAACGTATTCTAACCTATTTAAATGTCCTGAATGAATTAAATAAATATTGTAGTAGTTTAAGACACGTTTCTTGGAGGAAGAAAAAGCAACGTGGCTAGCGAACTACTTTCTCGACGGCGGAGGCACTTCAGATGGGCGCAATGCGCTTTTGGGTGGAGCTAAAAGATTGTTCTCAGGTTGCATCCGACTATAACATACAATGTCAGCGTTACTGTACAATTCTCCATTTTTGCTGCATTCAAACAGAAAATATATATATAAAGATATATGTAAGACGTTGGTATATTTCTTTAAACCTCAAATTATGAATCGACATAATTATTCATGAAAAAACTTAAAAGCACTACAAATCTGCTACCCACTCGCCTAACAAATTTTAAGTTGAGGTCACTGGGGCTAAAAAAAACGCTTTACTCTTTTCTTGAACATGCAGAATATTCGACCTCGGCGTACTATTTCAACAATATTGGGGTAGTTATTTTAAGGTCAGATAATGGTAATCAAGTTTAATCAAACTATCATCAAAATGATAAGTTATAAGAGCACCCTTCTTAACACCCGTCTTGAAAAAAAAGTCTGCTATTGCTTGTTTTATCATGAATCAAAATGCAGTCAAAGACATGAGGTACACAAGCAGAAACACGCCTACTAAAAGCGCAAGGCCATGGTGCATGGTGTCCTCGATTGCTTTGACCGGTAACAACAAACGCACTATAAGACGTTAAGCTCCGTGACATAGTGTTTTCTGGCTCTGCTTGATTGGCCTCATTGACCTATTATATCGGCTGCGCTCTGAATTACAGCGAAAATGAATTTAAAAGTTTATGTCGTGCAAAAGCTTTCATTAACGAAATGCTGACAAGGCATGTATTATATATGTTCTTTAACATTTGATAACATTCTTCACAGATTGATTGACTATGTTTTTAATTCTTGAATAGTTAAAACGATAGCTACTGTCTTGTGAGCCTCTAACGAAATCGCTTTGCCAACCCTGCAGCGCGGAACAAAGCCAGTATCATAGAACAAATTTTGCCCAGCTAGGCACTTTCAATAGGGGCGATGAGATAGCTGGGCTCCGCTTCTGTGCAAACTGGGCACTGCTAGCACCACTGGCACGTTTACTGGCATTTCTGTCAGCGGGAGTACGCGCTGACCGCTGAACGTGCAAGGACGAGCAGCAGAAAGGAAAAAAATTAAGAGTAGAGGAGAAACATCACTGCCGCGAGCCTGTTTTCTGGCCACACGGATGAGTGCCGCCATCTAGTGGTTGAACTAATGGCTTGTTCAAGATGGCCGTCGTGGGACCGCTAGGGTGAGGAGTTTTAGAATAGCGCACGCTAAAGCTTTGCGTGCGCAAGGAATAGCGTCGTCGCCACTGCGCATGCTCCGAACGCAAACCAGATTTTGCGCTTTGCGTGCGCAAATTTAGCGTGCGCTATTTCTCGGAAATAGCGTGCGTACGCAAAGATTTTTTGCGCTTCTCCAAGGAGGATTCGTGATGAGAAGTTGGCTAAAGCCAAGACGAGCAGAGTTGAAAAAAGATGGCGGCTTCCAGGATTATGTCAGCGGCTGCTTTGGCGACGTCGTGAGTGCGACGTCGGCGGCATCCTCGCGGCTGCGATTTTCAACACGGGACGGCATTGTACTCGGTTTGCTAACGATCACCGACAGCTTGATGCTTGTGACGCGCGAACATTTCTCGGCGAAGGTACGATGTGCGAAGGTCAGTACACGAGACCTCTCTTGCCGAGGCGACGCAAGCGGACACGACCGGTCAACCGCTCGCGTCGCATTCTCACGTTTAAATAAATCTAAAATATTACTCTGGACCATTGTGTCTTGGTGGCGTTGCAAGCGCGAGATGCTTGGGCTTTTGCGTCGCGACCGGAGAAACGCTATTCTAAAACTCTTTCGCGTCGCGTGCGCTAATACAAGCGCTAAATTTAGCGCTAGCGTGCGCTAAAATTGCGTACGTTATTCTAAAACTCCCTAGTATTAGCTCCGAGATGTACCGGTGGTGCCCTATGGTTTCCGTTCGTGACGTCACGACCAGGATTTGCCTCGCCGTGAATCGGCAATGGGGAAGGCACTGTCAGTGTACAAAAAGCTATGGTTTGGCCAATCCCGAATGCCGACCACAGCAACGCTTTTGGTCGCGCGTGCCGCTAATAGGTGGTGTTGAGCAGACGGAGTAGGCGGGATATCCTGCACGACCACCACATCCGCGCAATGAATAGCAAGGCGGGACAATGCGTACCGCCTGATGTTTATCCAGGCGGCAGAGACAAGGCCGGTGGGGCAAAATAATTGACAGCAATCGTTTACAGTTTTTCTATGTTAGAGCACACAATTTATTTGAGCAAACCCGATATAAAGGGGAAAGCCGCAACATAATCACCATCGTCATATTGCGAATACCCTGAAACCAACAGCAATGTCTGTGAGGATGCGCGCGCTTTAAAAAAAATAGACGAGATATGCGTCCGTATGTACCTCGCATCCTGTTAATTTATTTAAACTCTACAGACACCTACTGCGTTGTCAAGTGTAATGGCAAACTCCGCAGGTAGATGTAGAGTGGTTAAGGAGCGCCAGCAAGGAATGGTTTTGGATCACTCCAAATCTGTCTGCAAAAGTTACCACGCGACGGTAGATTCGTCGTCTTCCGATTCAGCATCGTCGTGAGAACCCGCCGCTCCCACAACACCACTTTGACTCATCAGCGCGTAGAGGGCAACCGCCACAACGACCGCCACCACGGCAACGAGGACGGCGCCCAGCAGCAGTCCACTCGAGGACTTTTCGTCTTGGCCCTTGAGTTCAGCTGGAGGCGTGGAGGGTGTGTATGGTGTGGTCGCTGCGGGTGCTACAGTGCGAGGTGAGGCCGTAGTGCGGACGGCTGGTGGCGGGTGCGCTTCGGTGGGGTCGACAACGGAGCCCCCCGACGAGGTGTCCCAGTCCAGTTGGACAAAGTTGGAGACTGCTGAGACTTGTAAGCGAGAATTGTTCGTGCGTAGCGCCAGAAAGACGCTACCTGGCGTCCCGCCCGTCCGGGAGACGAGTTCTTGAGGAATCCTGATCCGGACCGTCTGAATCCTGTGGTGGTGAAGAACACAAGAGTAACGAATAATAAAAAAATAAAGAATATTCTTTGGCACCACTTGCTGAAAACTTTATATGTTCTGAAACTGCTAACTAGTGGTCTGTGTTGTAAATTTGCGCGATGCTAGGGCGAAAACCAGTGGCAGATGGAAGCAGCAGGGATCGTGTGACCTTTAGAAACTGCGCTGTGTCGCCGGCCATGACTTGTCACCATGTTCAGTGCCACAGCGCCAACAGTTTTTAATGTCCAAACTTATTTTTAACTTGGTCTTTGGTCGGATACCCTTTGTAGGTTGCAGCGATTGATACCAACTGCTTCCAGGCTTCTCGGAGAGTGAGATTGAGGGTAAAGAAAGCGAACATATTGAAGCACTGTCGCACTCTGAAATTGCATTCATGCGATGTAAAAGATATATATATATAAAATCTTTTTATATTTGTTTCCTTGCGTTGCCTTCTAAGCACCCCCTCCCCCTTTCCCGTTTTTCTTTGTTCATGGCGCGTCCAAACTGAGTGTATTTTCCGGAAAAGGCTGCGCATTCCTTATTTCTCTATAAATCGGTGGAATTTTTAATAGTTTTCAATTATGCCCGCCATGTTTGTAATTAAATGGTACCTTTAAATTTATTAAATAGGAAGTTAATCAATAAATGTAATTATTAACCTAATTATATTCAGCACCATTTGGTTTACTAAATCTTCCCTTCGGCAGGAATCAATATTACATTAACCCTTTTTCTGTGCGACGCGTACTTTTCACAGGAGTGATTTGGCCCACGTTTCGTAAAACACACTCTGATATAGCTGAGTCATGCCCCAAGGACATGACTCATATAGAATATATTTAACAGAAATATAGACAGTGTGACCCTGCCCGTCACTGTATCAACTGTCGTGGAAACAGCCAACAACAAAAGCCCCGGGGTTATCAAGTTCTACCTGTATTCCATTGTGTACGCATGGATACATAGAAAGGGTAAGGTGGTTTGTTTGTCGCCACACGATGTTGATAAGATACCGGCTCTCCAAATATTACTTCCCTCGCCTTGTTTTTCGGGGTGATAGACCTTCCTCGTGTGAGGGCTTTGGTATTCAGAGTGATGTGCTGTGCACACAGTTCTCAACTGCCGGCAGCAGTGGCGTCAGTCGACGGCCCTTCGTGTGCTCATGGCCCGTGACGGGGATGTCTGTCTGTCGTTCTCTCTGTGTGTGCTCGTGTGTGTGCGCGTGTGTGCGCGTGTGCGTGCGTGTGTGTGTGCGTGTGTGGGTGGGTGGGTGGATGTGTGTGTGTGGGTGGATGGGAAAAGGGGAGGGGTGGGGGGTTAAAAGGCAACACATGAAAACAAATATAACACTACGCTAGGGACAGCAGGACTTTCTATTTGGATCTCCAGCCCGCCGCTCGCCCCCTCGCGGATGAACGAAGAACCAGAGGAGCGGGGATGGCGGCGGAGACGGTGGCAGGAACTACCGGCTTTGGTTCTGCTGTTATCTTATGGTTCTGGTCGGCGTGTTCGTGTGCACCATGCAGATTTAACGGAAAAGAAACGAGTGCGTTCAAATAGGGATTGTTGTTTTCCGCTTCGCAACTTTTATAAATCAACATGCTCATTTTATTAAGTCACGTAGACATCTGCGTCACCTGATATGCTCCTGCCATGACCGCTTCGTGTTTATAGTCGA
>NW_024609883.1:103707027-103781819 GCF_016920785.2 Ixodes scapularis | reverse complement strand
CGGGACATCAATTGATTTTCTTCAGGCGATTAGTCGAAGTGAACGGAGTCCGATCTTTTTCGGTTTCAATAGGCAGTTAAAGCTTTTTTTTGTGTGTGTGTGTGTGTGTGTGTGTGTGTGTGTGTTAATAACAAGGAAAGCTATATACTTTTGTTAAAAAGGATTACTGAAATAAAAATAAAATACTGTTTCAGTCCGCAGGTGCGTGGTCTGAAAAGACTGAAACGCAAGCGCCTTTCGCTCGCAAATAATAAGCAGGGACTTCAATGTAAACATCTTCAACAGAAATCTGTCTGGTTAAGTAAAATTACTAAATTAAAAAAAAAAAATTCCATCCACAAAACCGTGAAAAGTAGTCCCGACGTTTCGAAGCTTAGTTGGCTCCTTCTACAGGGTGGCAATAAGTCATATGGGGCAGTCACAGCTTGAACCTCTTCGTCTTTGTAAATGAGAAAACAGTATTTCCTCTTTTTTGTTTTGGTCACTGTTCCTGTACCGTGACGGAGGCCTTACGCGTACATGACGGTAAGGCCCCTAGCGATCTTTTAGCGTTTTTGGCGTCTGTTGGATGTGCCAAGATTCCAAGAGAAGCCTTGATTGCAAATATGGCTCCGTGTCAATCACGTGTGCATGAGCCAAATCAATTGGATGGTCACGCGCTTCGCAGTGTTCAGCAACTGCGCTGCGCTCACAGTCAAAGTTACGCGCGTCGTTCTTTTGTTGGCACATTCTTTCGTGAAAGTTCTTTGCCTCGCCGATGTAGGTGGCTGGGCACTTTTTGCATGAAATCTTGAACACCACGCCCTGTGGTCTTTCTCTCGTTAGTCGGTATTTGGGTATTGGGTTTAACCGTCCCAGTGTGGACACCGGCTTGTGGGCCACTTGAATGCCTTCTTTTCGCAGTACTCGTGCCAGTGCTAGCTGGCCCCTTTCACATAAGGGACACTGATGCGCGCAATGGGATGGGGCTGCATTGCTCCTGATGACTTCTGGTCTTGGCGGGTGCAACCTTGGCGACGGACGACACGCTCAACAAAACTTTTTGGATATCCATTTTTTTTTTTTTTTAGATCAGCAATGATGATCTGTTTCTACTTTCTTCTTTCAGTTTCAGATAGGAATGCCACGAACTTTTTTCGAACCGAAGTTCCGATAATCAAATAAACCGGTTCAAGGGGTTCGAAATATCTTGAATTTTCAAACTTTCTATATCGAAAAATTCAGAGGAAGTCAAATTTTCGAACTTGTTAAACTAAGAAGTTCTACGCTTTTCGAAATTTCGAATTTTGCACGTTCAGAAATGCAATGTTTTTCTAACCTTCAAACTTATTACGCAAAAAATTCGATCATTTTCGACCTTCCGAACTTATTTGGCTGCAAAATTCGATGCTTGTCAAACTTTCGAACTTGATAAACTAAAAAATTTGATGATTTTCGAACTTTCAAATTTTTTGTACTCAAACGTTCGAAACTTTTGGAACTTTCGAACCTCCTACGCTAAGAAATTCAATAATTTTCGAACTTTCGAACTTACTTATCCAGAAAAATCGAAAATTTACGAACTTTCAAATCCTGAAACGTTAAGAGTTCGACGAACTTTGACCTTTTAGGGTATAAAACATTTTACACTAAAATTGTTTGAAGTTTGTCGATCTTTTGACTTTCCATGATTCGCAAGTTCGAAAACTTTTCTTTCGAAATTCCTCGAACTCCAAAAGACCGGCAGGCCGTTTCATTTGGATTCAATCAGTGAAGTACATTCGTAACTTTTTTCTCGAATTTTTACATGCGGTGCCGCATTCCTTGCGAAAGACAATGCCGTTTATGGTAGCGCACTAGAGCCGAAGCTATTTAAGGTAGAGATGTTAAACATTTTAAGAATGATCTATGTATAGCCTAGGTAAGTATCGTCTTAAGAATTTAAGATAGGATTATTCCTATTCAAGATGTGTTTCGAAGAAAAGCGCAAACATGTATCTACTGGCAATTATGCCCTAAACTTTGTCATTTTTTCGTCTAAATTGTTCGAGGTATTGAATTTTAATTAAAACCAGAGGCAGTACGTATCATTGCAATCTGCAGAGTACAAAATAATGTATGTATTGTTTGTCTTTTTCACGTTGAAGAATAGATTAACTCATGGCGAAGATTGCTAATATTGCAAAGTTCAGCACGTCAATTAAAAAAAAAAAAAAAAGAACTTTTTTTTATGTTTTCGTTTGACGTTTTTGGGACATATGTTTCTTTTAGACCGTACGCACTTTCGAAGGAGAAGCTTGTTTCAAAGTTCTGAACCCCTGAGTATGCAAGAATACAACACTTCCGGCGGGTTCTTCATAATGTTTTTTTCTCTCCAGCTTTTCACCCCCACATTTGTTGTTATGTTATGTTATTTTTTTTTTTTTTAGCAATGGCACAGTTATTTCGGTCGAAAAGACATAGCTTTGAACTTTCGAACTATAAAGCATGTGACGACGTGAGTTCTGACAACGAGTTTCCGACAACGACCATCTACTCGATCTTTTATGCAGTGAAGAGCGACAGTAGCTAAACATTTGCTTAAATAATTTCAGATTAAAATAAGCTTTCCCAGTATTGTTTACTTTAACAGACTCAAAATATCTGAGGGGGGGGGGGGGGGGGAGGGGGAGTTTAGAGCCCCCCCCCCCCCCCTTTTATGCAGCCTGTTTTTCCTCTTTCGACGCCACTGGTATGGTAGAACCCTCCTCGACCTCAAGTTGTGTCTTCTTCGGTGCTTTTTGTTCGGCATTTCTTCCGTCCCGGAAAATAAACCTCCAGAACAATCACAAACTAAACTTACTATATACGTTTGCTAATCCGGCTTCAGGGCGCTGCCATCTTGCTCGGCTGGGCTGAGCTTGGACGCGTCATAATCCAATTACGAAGCCTTGCTAAGGCGTCGTAATCGGAGTATGGCTGCACCTCTGGTGTACTGAAGTGCTGTGCTCCAATTTGTGGAAACGAGGACATCGGGATTCGCCCCTGCGCGAACCTAATGGCGAATTCGCGTGGTCGCCTCTCTCCTCTGACCTCGATTCAGCAGAGCGCCCCCTCCTCGCCGCCAGAGCTACTCGGGATCCTTTTCAGCCGATCGCAACTGCTGGCTCCAGAGCGCTCCGACGCTCCGAGATTCTCAGACCAGTCACGGAATTATTATTTCTTGACATTGGTAATGCATGCATAACAACACGATATTACAGCGTACGGTGGACGATGGAGCATACTTTAAGCTCGCAACGTGATGAAATAACTGTTGTGACGTAAATTGTTTTCAGCATCGGCATGTAAAAAAAGAAAAAAAAAGAAGAAAACACCAGTATGCGAATTGATTTTCGCAGAACGGAATGAAAGCCAACGCTTGGAAATAGTTGTCAACTCATCGCGTTTCCGTCAGTGAATGCGCTGCGATAGCTGTCATGCGTACGACAGAACAGGCAAATATAGAATGTTTAGTAAACCGCATTTTTCTCACGGCGAAATATCGTAGAAGCGTCGCCAAGTGACACAAATCACAGTGTATTATATTCGGCTCCCCCTTTATTTTAAAACACAAACCTTTGAACGCACTTTTACCAAACCTGAAAATGTCTTGAAGCGACCAGAAAACCCGGTAAAACAGCGGCGAGCTCTGCGAGCTGCTTCTTCGTCGGTTAGGCTTAGCGGATTCACCACCGTGAGATGAAAGATCTCGTGAAAGCACTGGGAATACTTCACACGTCGACTTTTCCTCTTACGGTCGCAAAGGAATGTCGTCCTGTCCGTCGTAATCCTCGCACCGTCAAATTCATAAGCACTTTGTAAAACCACATATCAATCGCCTTCATGCCGTACCCCGCACACCACCACAGACCACTGCCGGCCATCGTCAACAAAACCACGTGATCACCGTCCAACTACCACGCGACGCCTGCGCCGCTCCGCACTCCGCCGGCTACAGACAGAGTGCCAGGGAGCGCTCTGAGAGGGAGAGGCGCCCTCGGAATGGGGGGGAACCATAGAGTTATTATAATGTACGCTAGAGGTTCAAGTGGCGCTAGTGTGCTGACGCAAATTGGAGCAGACAGCAACCAGTCGAAAATTGACTTCCGGTAATGCATTTCTATGGGAAAAAGTGAGTGCATTTTCTCCCTGCGCTCGATTATAAGAGCCAATATCCCAAATAATTCCTCGTACTAGGTGCTTGGAACATTTCTCAGTCAGGCCGACAAAATAATTGGTCAGTTACGGCGTTTTTATTTCGAATTCGTCGCCTTAAAAACGGTGCTAAAACGGCTTCGTACGTGTATTTATGTGCACCGTCGGACACTGTTAGCGCGAACGCGGCGTCAGCGATTTCCAGCATGGGGGATATACATGCCAAACAAACGAAGGACATCTGGAAAATCAAGAGCGGCGGCAAGAACTATAACACTGGATCAGTAACTCGCAGTGCATGTACGATCAAAATAAATTGAAGACGACGCAATCTATTCCGATTTTAAATAAGTAAATACCGCTTTATTTTTTCTGCCCTGAGCGAAGCTGCTTGTTCTACGTTCAAAATATCACCCGCGCCCTTGATATCATTGAGAAGAAGTGCGCAATAAAAGCTGCCCGGTAGAGAGAACGACACGAAGAGACACCTTTCATAGCCCACGGAATTTATTCACTACGTTTTAAAGTTTTTTTATCCGCTCATGCACGACGGGATCATTTTCATACAGTGACAGGACTGGCATATTATCAATAAACAAGCGTCACCGGAATGCTGGCGAGTCTTGAACACATTCTATATTCGTTTCGATTGTAATTTTGCTTTGAATCGCAGCTTGTTCTTACACACCTGCTGCGGAACACACGTTTGGAACTGAAATGTAGCGAAGTTAAATATCGTTCACTGATGAAGAAAAATGCGCAAACTAAAGCAATTATACTTTTACATTGTTAATCAAGGTACATGCTATTCGGTACGACCCAAATAACCAAAGTGTTCCGTGTTATTATCCGGCGAAGAGACAAAATGCACGCGCGTTTTCCCATAGGAATGCACAGGAGCACCGCAAAAGAAGACTGGTTGCTGTCTGCTTCAATTTGCGTCACGGAAGTCGCATAGACACTAGCGCCAGTTGAACCTCTAGCGTACACTATAATAACTCTATGGGGGGAACCACCCGATCAGGCCACAGCACTCTCTTTCAACCACCCGATCTCGCGCGCTCTGGAAAGAGCGCTCGAGAGCGCGCGGAAAGAACCACGCGAATTCGTCATAAGACTCCGTCGCTTTTGCGCGTCGCCCACGGTGAAAGAAGCATCCAGGTGATGACTCTCTGTCCGACGCGGCGACCACATTATGTTCGGCGCACGGAGTGCTTCACTCGCACGGGGATAGATGGCGCCCAAGTATGGAATCCCTCCCAAACCAACCGCCCGGTTGTTTTTCCCAGCGGTGGTCCAGGTCATTTCCTCGCTCACCGCTTCTTGCTGTACCTCACCGCCGCCACCAAGTCGCCAGAGTCCATAAGTCTGTGTTCTCTTCCTTGTTCTTCTTCTTCGGGTTAAGGCTCACCTTTGTACACGATGGTGGCACCTGTGATCGACACAGCACCAGAGCAAAACACGAGGCCAGCCACTGGCCGCACACCACCACCACACCACCACACCGCGAAAAAGGCGAGCACGCTACACCGCCGACACCGTGGCCGCCGAGGAGGGACCTCATACCTCGGCGCCCTCCGCGGCGGCGCGGAACTAACTACTTCGGATTTGAGGCTAGCTCCAGACACCATCTGGTCGCTCGCTCCCCGCGGGAAGAGCGGCCAGAGCCATCACCTAAATATGCTTCTTCCACCATGGCCTACCTCCTCCAGCAGGATCACACATCTGCCATGTCTTCGGTTAGTAAAGTTGATGGCGTTCGTGTTAAGGCTATCATGGTATTCTGTCTCACTTATACGTAACAGCGACACGCAGAAAGTATTGTTCCTCGTAGTGCTACAGCGCCGATCGGAACGCCATTGACAATGAACGATGTCGACAAAAACGAGGTCCTCCATATACACAGCTGCGTTTTAATGCGTTTGAATGCGTTTCACTGCGTTGTATCAACAAACGGCCGCGAGTATACTACAAGCATCCGTGCATCATGTGAAGCGCGGCAAACAATTCAAGCCGTAGCTTGGCAAGCGACATACGAAGCACCAATGTCCTGTTTACTCGCAATCGCAACGCGGTACAACGCCCGGAAAGCACAAAGCGCCGTTACAGCTCCCCGCGACACCTACGCTCATGACCACTATAAATTTTACCGAAACTGACGGCTCCCCTGTTGATGTTACCTCCGTTTTAAGAGAGGTTGTATGGCTGGAAAGCCGAACGTTGTTTTTGGTATCATTGATTTATTTTTTAATGAAAAACGAGCTTTATAAACAGTGTAAAAAGATTGAGCATGTTGCCAGGTCTCTACAAAGACAGAAAACGCATTTTAAAAAAAATTCAAAATCGTGTTTCTGTTTTTTTTTTTTTTTAAGACCCCATGTTTTTTGCGGTACTGGCTAAACTGCCCATCTGCAGCTGAGACACCAGACGTCCACTGAGGTTGATTTACTTCCCGGTGTATAAGCATACACACAATACTCTTAGAAAAAAAGGGTATCGATAGTCCTCCCTAAATGCAGGAACGGTCTTGCAACCTATGTTCTTTTAGAAAGGGAGAAACTTCCGTCCCTGAGGCAGGGGAGCAAATAGTTCCTCCGTCGCCTGCATCTCATTACGGCGGCCCTGAATCGAGGAAACCGAGCTCAGTGAGGCTTAACGAGGACGCTACGTCTCTTGTTCGGGACGAGAGGAGCAGCAAATAAAAGCGTAACACGAGCTTTCCGCGAGCTATGTTTATTTCCGAAGCGAGATTCCCGTCGCAGGTACAGTAACTTCCGTATCAAAAACAGTTACTCAGTCTTCTCGTCGTCAGCACTGCGATGTTACACGGAGAAAACCGATACCCAGTTACTTCGCGCCCTTTACGTTTTTCCTTTGCTGTTCCTCGAGTCACAATTCCTTCGTCAACCGCGCATCACGGAGGAATGGAAGACGAATCCGCGAACCCAAAATCCCCTCTCAAAAGAACAAACTCGAAGTCGCTCTTTATCGCGTAGCGTGAAAGAAGGTTAAATCGCTTGCCACCAGATGGCAGGGTCAAGCAGAGTAATCGCAAGTAGCTAGGCCAGGTGGCGCTAGGTACCGCCCAATTCATGTTCTACAAAAAATATTATGTTCCCTCAGGCCGCAATTACGCATAGGGATCTTCGGGAGCCTCTGCTATACACACATGCAGACACATTACGCATACTACAAGCGTCAGGTGAACATACATAGAGCGCATACACAAACATGGCACATACAAACATCAATACAACGGCACACTACACCCGACCTCTGCGTTTTCGTCCTTTATAATGGTCGTTTTGAACGTACGGAATTTCTCGGTGACTCCCTAAGCAATAAAAAATGTTCACAGCATGTTCATTCTTTTTTTCAGCATTGTCATACCTTTGAGAGTATTTCGAATGCATCAGGGGAAGAATATTTTATTTAAAAGTAAACGCTCAATCCGGCCGTAATTATTTGAAAGTCAATAAATCAAGCCGCTCCATTGCGGTTCGAAGCCATGTGTTTGTTTACCGTACGGCACGTCGTAGCCTGTATTTCTTTTGTAACGTTTGGCTTTTCTATTTGGCTGCAATTGCCGTCTTGAATTAATCTCTGTAGAGCGAATATTCACTCAGCTGGAAGTGATGCTTCACGGGCAGAGAAATCGCTTTTCGATCAACCTGAATACAGTCGAAGCTGCGACTTGCGTACGACGCTATGCCGTGGCGAGCTCGAAAACTTCTAGCGCTCATCCCAGCGCGCCAATTAAAAGGAAGTTTCTCGAGGAACAGTAGTATTATTAAACAGCGAAATAGAGCGTAGCTTTTTTTTTCAATTTTACGTACTATTATTTTTAATGCTAAAATTCCATACTGTAAATATACGTACTTTCCGTCATAATTATGTACTGTTTATTCCTTTCCCCAGAGCACAATCGCTCTCGGCGAGGAGATAACTGAAACTCACATTGGCCACTGTCATAGCCTCCTGAGGCTATGCCACTGTACGATAAGAGCTTACTGTTCAGACCAGCGTTCCAACATGAATATCTGCAAGTCGATCGATTGCACGTGCCTAATCCCTCAAGTGGTCTTAAACTTTTTAATTTAAAGGGAATGTCAGCCTGCGACTCCTCGCCCCCTCCGATCACGGTTCGAATAAAGCCACTGAATAAAGCTACGCTTTCAGAGTACCGAAACTCCCAAACTGCGCGTCTGAGGCACGTCAGGCTCCGCCATCATGGGTCCACGCGCAGATGGAGGAGTGACTCCAGCCGAGCCAAGCCGAGCTGTAGCCGTCGCCTGCGCCAGCTGCCACAGCCGCAGCTGTGGCAGCGAATCAAGGTCGTGTTGTACGTATCTCGACGTAACGCGGAAAGTACGCGTGCTGAGCGACGAACTGCGCACGCAGTAAACAGTAAACACCCGCAGGCAGAGGACCGCCGGACCCAAGATGGTGGCGTTGAGCAAACGTGATGATAATGATAGCGACTCACGTGACTGCCGTTGTCCAATGACGCCGCAGCGAACCAGAATATAGTTGGATAGAGAGTCTTTATTGTCGGCAAAATGCCAAAGAAAAGGAATGCGCTACTCTGAAAGCGTAGCTTATTTAGTGGCTCTAGGCCCGACCAGCGGCATCAACGCCCGACAGTTTACGTCATCTCATCTTGTTGTTACACCACTGATACGCGAACACACGGTCACATCGGCGATAATTCCAGTCTTCTGTGCACAACCCACAACACTGTCATTACGATATTGCTGCTCTGTTGCTGACACGCAGAAATACAGAACCACGTTAAACGCCGGTTGGCACTCGGCATCGGAAAACAGAACCCACCTCAGCACGGAAGGCACCCAGGCAGCCGGCAGCAAAACCTGCCTGTCTTGAAAGCAGTTCCTGCGATTTCCATAACGTCGAAAACGTCGACGCAGTTCCGCGTGGTTCCGCTACTGCAGTTCGGCGTGGGACCCGGGTGACGCCTTTTTCGGAGGTCCATACGGAGCAGAGCGAAATAGCAGAGTAGCAGTTTGACGTCTGTGGCGTCTTGTCCGGTTTATTTTGTTACCTTGACGTCATCTCCACAGTGTTCACTGGTGTTCATCTCTTCACTTCGCGTACTCCTCCGGAGTATGCTCCCAGCTCGTTCCTCCGAAGTCAACACAACTTTCATAGTTGGTAAATAACGGCCCGTGCCAGTCGTTTGCAAAGCGACGTAGATAGAAACAATTCGCCGCGGTGTTTTTCGCGGCTTCGGAGATGCAGGAGCGAGCCGACGTTTCAACTACGAGAGTGCCAGCAAGAGCCACGTAAAAGATGTGTGCACACTCGGAGCGGACGCGCACGTTTGATCGAAGTGCTTCGGGACCGATCTTTTACGAGTACCAGTCGATACGGACGTGACTCTCGGCAAAGAAATTAGGGACCGGCATGGCGTAACTCCCACGAACTGTTATAGCTCGATAGTAATGTACTATAGGAAACAATTGAGCTTTAAAGCGCCCCCGCGGCGACAAGCGTGTGAGAATAAAAATGACCCACTAATAACAAAGTGTACATACCGTGTTGCGAAAGTAATTCATACGGCGTTTATTTTGGCGCAGATGGACCTCGTAGCTATTGAGCCATAAAGCCCCAAAATCTGTCACGGCGTTTATTTGAGCTCCATATCACACAAAACAAGGAGATAGAATCGACGACAGCGTTCGTCACCGCTGCCTCGGAAAAGGAGGTGACAAGGGGAAGAGAATGACCCCTTAATCTAAAATTGAGGGTCGCGCGGGCGCGTATTCTATTCAGCAAGCCAACCGGTCGGTCATGGGAAGACGGTCTTGGCCAAGGACCGACGGAGCAACGCCGGCAACGCTGCGACGAGTGGGGGTGCCTGCTAGACCTGGAGCTCGCTCGGTCGGTGGCATCGTTGCCGTTGTACCTTTTCCCGAGTGTTTGTGGATCCAGCGTTCATGTTCGTCGAGGCCGGTTTCAAGTACTTCCTTCTTTTTTCCTGCTACTTGAAATCGGGACCCGCGAGAAGAGCACGTAGAAAAATAAATGTCGGTTGGTCGTCGCGACGTTGTCGGTCATGTTGATTTGATCGTGGAAAGACGGCTCCGGAGATGTTGTCGTACGCACATTCTTGGCGTAAGATCGTTTCGTTTATTTGGCCTCTGTTTTTTAGCGTATGGCACTGCAAAAATAACACGGCGCGACCGCCGCCTCCCCACGCCCCAACACTAGAGATAACAACCTGCAACAAGCTCTTCGCAAAACGTTAAAAAAAATTTTGTTTTTGTTTTTACGTCTTTGGCAGTGACGTCACGGACGTCACTGCCCCGTATCGACCTCCAAAAAACGCGTGCCGGGTCCCGCAATCCGGAGCCTAGCATCTTACCCAGTGTACGTAGCGCTGTTGGCACTGCTCCGGAACTTCGCTCTTTCTAGCGGCTTCGTTTGCTCGTTTGATAAAATTAGTAATAAAAACATCAATGCAGCCGAAATGTTCTGCTCGTTTGGACTAGAAGACGGAACTGCCGGCGGCCTTCGCTGACGCTGAAGATCAATCAACTCAACAACGTTTTTAAAACAACGTGCGCGACCTGGTCGAAAAACGAAACCGAAAGTAGACGAGTTCGGAGGGGGAAAGCTTTCTCTCGTCTGCCTGGTGAAGGAGAAAAACGTTTCGTTTCGTTCCTTCCTGTTTCTCGTGTCCGCTTGGGGGCGCGTCAGTAGAAGGGAGGAAGACGCGTCGTTGCTACCTTTTTCCTCCATTTTTTCTTTGAGTGTACAATCAGTTGTTTTGCTAAGTTTAGCACCGAACCTTACCAGCCACGTGACATGAGATGGGACACCTGTGAACATGTTATACAGCCACAGGAGTCTGTGTTGCACCAATTGTCAGAAAACCATGCGTTTTTTCTTTTTCTTTTTTTCATTTAGCGAATAATTTGTTTTATTTCTACTTGAACAGGAGACGCTGATTCTAAAAACAACCCTCCCACCCCCCTTCCCATTTTCTTCCCTCCCCGCCCAGTTTGTTAGGTATTCCACGTATGGCAGAAACAATTACATATATTCCAATTTTTCGGCTGGGGATAATTTTTAAAATACATGAACGTCTAGGATAGATGGAACGTCACGTACCAATGTAATATAATTTAAAGATGGACCGTCACGAATGAACGCCATGCCAATGACGAAAGTAGCGCTACGGAAATATGTAACGCCTCGGAAGATTGTAACGCCACGGAATGATGTAACGCCATGGATTGAAGTTACTTTAGGGTCGTATATAGCATCACGGACAGAGTAGCACGCACCACGGACTGACGACGCCGCAGAAGATGCATAGTCCCAGAGAGATGTAATCTCATGGACAGATATAACGCCAAGGACATGCGTAAGGTCATGGGCGGATGTAATGCCACAAACGAAGGTAACATTCTGGACAGTTGTGAAGTCACACAAAGATGTACCATTCCGTATAGATGTAATGTCTTGAATAGATATAACGTCAAAGACAGGTGTAACGACAGTCTTATGGGCGGATGTAACTTCAGGGGCAGTTCAGGGACGGATGTAACGTCATGGCGAAATTTAGCTTCACGGACGTATGTAACGCCATTAAGAGAGGTAGCGTTACTAACACCGTATGCAATTATACGTGGTCGCATAACTATATCACGTAAAACGGTGAGCCACGTAAGTTGACGTCGCGTCATGGCAGGACGTCGGGGGGCACACTTCTGCACGGACATCAAGTTGCTTACATATATATGCGGGTGTTTGTACGGGAAAATTAACTGTTCAAAGGAGTTTTGCGGGAGTGCAATCTATTTTTTCGTCATAGTGTTTTAAGCACACCTTGTCAAGTACATTGTTAAATTCGCCCGCATTTGCAGAATCAGTTGATATCATTACTGTGACGCTCAGGAGTTTTGATTATACTCACTTTACTGTGTCCGCAAGGGGTCCCATCCTTCCGATAAATAATTTGACGAGATATTCCCTTTGTCTCTCCGTTGTTGTGGTCTTCTCCACATTTAAACGCGCATTCTGATACCTCTACAAGCTGCAAAAACAACGCTTACTGAAACATCAGTCAACAAAACTCTCTGTGAGGATAACTTAAAGCTATAGCTTATAAATAAAGTGTCGTTTGTGACCGCTAGTTTGCTAGATGCAATTTTCCGAGACAAACCTATCGTTCTTGTGAAATTTAGTTCCATATACAATGCACTCATGTGATTGTATGCCACAAAAGCATTAAAGTCAATTTCTAATGTTACGACAACAGCGAGAAAAAAACTGAGCTAGAGAATGTGTATGGCGGTACAAGTGGGACGTAATACTAGTGGGTCGTGATGTGCGATCGCCAGTGTCTCTCACAGTTGATGCATGGCTCAGTAGTTAAATTTAGCGGGTAAGACTTCAAATTATGTTGGCCGAGAACTTTTCCGGCTAAACTTAGCGTGATTCATTTCTCACCAAAACGTGATGAAAAAAAACACTATTTACTATATTTAGCGATAAACATTTTACAGCTAAATGTGGTGGGAAACGTTTACCCTTTATAAATAGTGGGAAAACTTTGTTTTACAACTACTCATCATGTGATACGTGAATTATTCGGTAACTTCCCCGGACTCTGAAAGAAATAGGGAATGAAGAGTGGACCTTGCAGTGAATGTTACTGAACATATACTCTTCTGATGTGTTTGCGTGGTGTGGTGTTGTGGAAAAACTTCAAAAACCATTCAACCGATAATTAATTTCTTCGGAGCTTAAACTCAATGTCAGGAATACATTTGACAGTGAGAATGTATGATGCATAGGAAAACGCCACAGCTACCTGCACCATATCCTTTGCCGAATATGCGAATGGCTTGTATCGCTCAGAAACTTGCAGAGCAGTCTTTTATTTTTTATTTTTTGGGGGAGAGAGGCCTTTTTTGTTTGTTTTCCACTCCTATTGGTAAGAATTGTGGTATGGTGTTATTCATCTGTCTGGTATAAAAGGCGCCATCAAACCAACCCTCCCCCATTTACCTCCCTTGGCTTCCGGTTTCAGTACTTAACTACTGGGCCAGATCAAGAAACACGGCTGCGTGAAGGCGCAGAAAGACGAGATGTGTGCATAAGAAAAGGAGGGAGCAGGCAGCACTGCACTATGCAATGAAACATGCAGACTGCCGTTAGTGGCACTTCAAACGTCCTTCCAATGGAAAGCGGCTCTTTGTGTGTTAGCACGCTCCCATTGGGGGGAACGGCTGTAAATGTTTGAGAAGCGTCATCACTTTCTCATTACTAAGAAACAGGGATGGGCAGTATTTCAAATACAAGTATTTGAAATACGTATTTCAAATACTTCGTGTATTTTGTATTTGTATTCAATTACAAATTGGGTAATGTATTTGGCGTGTGTATTGAAATACTAAAACGTGGGTATTTCAAATACAATTGTAATTAAATACAATTTTGTGGGCGAAAATACATCCCTCAAATTTGTTGTCACTGTCCAGAGCGGGAATAAAACTACGTTCTGCACCGAATGCAGTGTCTTTCCATCAAGCACAAGCGTTTAGTGACTTTGTGATTACGGTGCTAGTCAGGGCAAGAATAGTGACGAAATCGACGTACACAGGCACACTGGCTAAATAAGTTCCTGTGACAACTTGCGAGGCTTTCCAGCCCTATTTCCATCCCTATTTTTGCCTGGAACATTCTAAATGCGCGGGTTGTCCAGATTTTCGTAACTGGTGCGAGTTGCAACAATAAAAATTTCTCTAGCTAGTGCTGCGCGTCTTGGTCGTTGTGAAGAATCGAGTGTATCAAGTACGTAAATTAAGAAAGACAAGACCGTTTGAAGTAGAAAACAGCGTTATATTAGAAAACAACATACCAAGATGAAAACACACTAATTAAATTTACACGCGAAAACCAACGAATGGTATGACTTTGGGGAAATACAGGGTGTCACAAAAGAAAATTTACACGGTCTTTTGTACCGCAAAATTAAACTAGGCATCGCTGAACGCTCATTCTCCGCCCAAAGGTAGAGCTAGAGGTCACAATCAGATGCCAAAGTTTCAGCCTGATCCGATAAGTTAATCAAAAGTTATAAGTGATTTTCTGAAAATTTCAATGGGAAAATGGAGCCCATTTTTGCCCGTTTTCGGTTTCTGGTGCCATAGAGCCCCATGTGTTTGAAAACTCCGTCGGCCGCCATTTTCCCATTGAAATTTTCAGAAAATTACTTATAACTTTTGATTAAGTTATCGGATCAGGCTGAAACTTTGGCATCTGGTTGTGACCTCTAGCGCTACCTTTGGGCGGAGAATGAGCGTTTGGCGACGCCTAGTTTATTTTTGCGGTAAAAAAGACCGTGTAAATTTTCTTTTGTGACACCCTGTAGTTACAGGAATGCACGTTCGACATATTGTTCTCGCAATGTCGGCACACTGTTTCAATGCTGCTCGCTAAAGGCAACCCGAAAGTTCACTGCATCAACTTATCGCTTTCTTGTTTCGTGGCGTTGGGTCTTCCGAGGTGTTGTGCGATGGAGCGGCGACAAAGCACGTACAGGAAACCCCAGGGTTCAGCTTGAAGCCGGTGGGTCGGGCCGGCGTTGGCACGGCGTCGGCGTCTGGTGTGGCGTGTTGGAACAGACGGGGCCGCTGTGGTCTTGACGTGTGCTCCGCAACACGTGCACCTGCTTTCAGCTGGGGTGAAGGCTTCACGGGGGCCGGAGGTCAGGCCGGGTGGAAGCCTTGAAGAACCCAGGTCTGGACGCCCGGCTGTTCTCTTCCACACGCTGGTCTGCCCGCTCGAACACACTCCATTTTCTGTTCTCCGCCTTCCTTCTCTTTTTTTCTTTCTAGATGCAGGGCACGTGGCACGCGCGGCGAGGATGACGCGCGCGCACACACACAGTTCGTCGCGTGCATAGAGTTATTATGATGTACGCTAGAGTTTCAACTGGCGCTAGTGTCTATGCGACTTCCGTGACGCAAATTGAAGCAGACAGCAACCAGTCTACTTTTGCGGTGCTTCTGTGCCTTCCTATGGGAAAACGCGCGTGCAATTTGTCTCTTCACCGAAAAATAACACGGAACACTTTGGTTATTTGGGTCGTACCGAATAGTATGTACCTTGATTAACACTGTAGAAGTGTAATTGCTTTAGTTAGCGCATTTTTCTTCATCAGTGAACGATGTTTAAATTCGCTATATTTCAGTCCCAAATGTGTGTTCCGCAGCAGGTGTGTCAAAACAAGCGACGATTCAAAGCAACATTACAGTCGAAAGGAATATAGAGTGTGTTCAAGGCTCGCCAGCTTTCCGGTAACGCTTATATAATATGCCAGTCCTGTCCCTATATGAAAATGACCCCGTCGTGCATGAGCAGATAAAAACATTCAAACCGTAGAGAATAAAGTCGGTGGGCTATGAAGTGTGTCTCTTCGTATTGTTTTCTCTGCTGGGCACTTGATCTCAGTAATTCCGAGCGTGTGGGTGATATTTTGAACGTAGAACGAACATCTTCGCTCAGAGCAGAAAGAACAGCGGTGCTTACTTGTTTAAAATCGGAATAGATTACGTGACCTTCAATTTATTTTGATCGTACATGCACGGGTAGTTCCTGATCCAATGTTACTGCATAGTCCTTGCCGTCTCCCTTAATTTCCAGATGTTCTTCGCTCGTTTGGCACTAACATTCCTCATGCTGAAAAGCGCCGACGTCGTGTTCGCGCTAACAGTGTCCGACAGTGCACACAAATACCCGTACGAAGCCGTTTTAGCACCGTTTTTAAAGCGATGAATTTGAAAGAAAAACGCCGTAACTGACCAATTATTTGGTCGGCCTCACTGAGAAATGTTCCAAACTACCTGGTAAGTACGAATTATTTGGGATATTTGCTGTTATGATCGAGCGCAGGGAGAAAATGACTCACTCTTTTCCATAGAAATGCATTACCGGAAGTCAATTTTGGACTGGTTGCTCTCTGCTTCAATTTGCGTCAGCACACTAGCGCTACTTGAACCTTTAGCGTACATTATAATAACTCTATGGTAGCGTGCACAACGCGGCACGAAGATGACCCGGCACGTGCACATACACACCGTCGAAATCCGCGCACGTTACAGTCGTCTCCGTTCTTTGTTGGTCTATACCACGGTGTAAGATACACTCTTTAGGTGAGGACACGGCGGGGCTGAACGCGCGGCGCGAGGAATCAGATATACGTTCGTTCGACGGGCATCAGAAAGGCTGCATCATTCCGCGGCCAGCGTGCCCGCGGCTGACAGTGTCGCCGGCGGCCAATCGGCGAAAATCTGTGAGAGCGAAAAAAAAATGATCTCGTTGCCATGGCACCTCTGTACACCGTGGTCTTTCTGCACGAGCGACAACCTTGCTGGAGCTCTGCGCGTGTGGAGCATGAGGCGGCACGAGCCGTCTTTGCCGTGCCCACGGGTCGACGAGTCATCTGCCGGCGCCGCTTGAAACCATAGTGAGAGAGAGAAAGAGGGAGAGTGAAAAGCACACTTTATCTGCACTGCGCGAGGAGCGCGCTGTCCTCACATTAAGAGTATTATTATCTTACACCATGGTCTATACCAAAATGTAATCGACAAGAAAAAAAGCTCCTTGAAGCTCTGTACTTTTTTCACCTATTACGTCCAAGGTGATTACATTTTTTTGTGATTATATTTCTATTACGTTACTAGAGCCTCGCACACCTACTCCCGAGTGTGCGATGCAAAATTAAAATGAGATACCCAGAAGCCCGTTGCAGGTGCCCTGAAGTCGCTGACGCAAATTTTGAGGAATGTATTTGGAAAAAGTATTTGGAGGGAGACCAAATACATTTGGTTGTATTTGTATCTTGTACTTAAATTCTTTTTCGGAAATGTATTTAGATTTGTAATAAAATACATTTTTGACGAAGTATTTTGTATTTACATTTCGATACAAATTTGCATGTATTTTGCCCATCCCTGCTAAGAAATATAATTTTTCATAATTTCTATACGGCATATTCAATAGAGCTATTCTTTCGTGCACTAATATATAGTGCAAAGACATGGTCTAGCAGCGTTTTATTGCAAGTACAAAAATAAAGTAGGTCATTCTGTCAGACAATATTCTTCAGCAACCGCAGGCTTCGAAACGTATTCAAGACCAAGTGCAAGATATTTATACTAACAGTCATTTTAAATGAGACCTCATTTTTCGAAATATACAGCAACCACTGCGAGCACATACAGAGAAGCCGTGTTTTGCAGTTAGTTGATGCCAGAGAATGGTTATGTTTAACGTTCTGCGTGCCTCCACCAGCGTCAATAACTTGTTACATGGAGTTTCCAAATTTATTTCTTCATGTTCATAGAATTCAATTTTGCCTCGGTTTGACAGCCCAAAATCCATATTTATCAAATAATTAATTTATAGTGTTCAAATATTTATATATTTGGCCTTATAAAATCATTACTCTAAGCATATGGGGTAAATTTACTAACTGTATTTTATTCGCGTTGTTTTATTGATGAGGCAATACATTTCACCCTTGGGAGCTCCGCCAATTTTTTGAGCTACCTAATTTAAAGCATTATCTGCGTGAGACGGCTTCTAATTGCAAAATTCTATCTTGTTCCTTTATCTTTATCGTAGTTAATTACAAGATCCACATTCTGTTTACCTCGGAAACAAAAATTCGTTCTCCGTAGTGTTTTTTTTTTCTTTTTTTTCCACTTCTATCCAAACTTGATATCTCCGGCACTAAGCAAGGCCATAGCCTCCTCTATAGTGACATAGCCTGACAGAAAGTCACGTGACCCGGACGCCAGAAGAGAAGAGGTAGAGCGGCAAGCAACGGATAAGGGGAGAATCATGTAACGGGTGCCCCGCTGCGGCGAGACGCCGAAACACACTATACTTTTTTCTCTCCTGTTCTGAAGGGTAAATGGAACGCCACCCCTTCCCCGTTCCTCCGTTTCGGTTTCGTTTGCGCTCAAAATTACTACAGGGATGAGCTGATCTAGTTGGTCATTATACATTACGGGTTGAACCAGCCAAACAATGAGCCTCAATAACCCTGCAACCTCAAGAAAAGCTCTTCCTGCAGGGCGCCCTCACGGCTCAGTATAAATACAAGGAAGGGGGAAACACAATTCAGGTTTAAAAAAAAATGAAAGCCGCTTACTACTCCCTGTAACACCGAATTAGAGCGCAGCTCTTGAGGAGGAGGAGGAGGGAAGCTCATATTGTCCGCGAGGGTACATACGATCACCTTCTATCGCAATCAAGCATTTACGCTGGTCAAAATAGGCGGAAAAGGCTCGCAACATTTTTTTTTTTCTAATTCCCCAAGCACCACAGGGTGTGCTCGGAATATGAGTATGCAGGTGCAGCACACGATTTCCTTGCTTAAATGAATGTGCCATTTTTTTTTTGCTTCAAAAAGTTATTGTTGCGAACACTAGCACGTGTAAGCTTACACTTATTACACGCACATGCTCGTTGGTGCTTGGATAATTTAGCAAAACGTTTATAGACCATTCCATAACAACGCTTCTTGTCGCTGCTATTTTCAGCGTTCCTGTGTATGACGCCAACTTTGCTCATCTTCCGAAGCAATGGAGACTCGCGTGCTGAGCTATGACCTCATATATCTGAACCTTGAATCTCTTAAACATTGACATAGTGCATATAAAATAAATAAACCGTTTTCCAGTACACCAGGCGCCGGGAAGTTAGTGCTCATGAAGAGCGTGCTAAAATCAAAATTAAACTAACTTTGCAACCACCAAACCAAACATCATCAAGGTGCAATGACGCGTATAAAATGCACAAATGCAGTATTCATCTTCAAGAAAAGAATAGCTGATTGAAGATACAATAGTGCGTCAAGTACAATATTGCATTGTAAAGTTAAAATATCAAAGCAATAGAAAGTTACCAAAACAAATTTGTGCCAATATATTTTTTATAACTGTAGGGGTAGAGTGCAACGCGTTCTAACACTGGACCACTAATTCATACGAGGAAAGGATGTAAGTTTGTGTATTTTTAATTAGTTTTTTTTCGTTTGGCAGCGTCTAATAGCGGTAAAATTGCACGCCTCCTTCAACATCTACATTTTTATAGTTTTATTGAATTTTTTTCAGTTTCATTTAATATTTGTATGCGATAAAATTAAATAAGGATGTTTTCACCAGATCTTCTGCGAGAGAAAATTGCACATTATTCATTGGACAAAATATACCATGCGACCATCTAGTACCTCAACCTATGTATTACCCGACACAAAGGACAGTGTGTCAAACTCAAACTTGAACTCCCTTTAGACGATTCACTTGTCGCTTTCGACAGATCGGCCACGTGGTTGGAACGCCGACAGTAGTTCGAGCTGGCTTCTACAGCTTCTACTGTCCAAAGCCGATCGCTCATAACAGCCTACTAAAGTATTTTTTAAAGCACTCAAACCATTGCGAACAACAGATGTGACTGCTTTAAAATTTCGTGCTGTGTTTGAATGCGCACTTTGTCTTTTCGAGGTAATTAGGACTCCTTTTTTGGCGGAGCGTGTAGCGGTGCAGAGTGGGCTTTGGTCTACGATTGACACTCTTAAAGCTGTAGAAAATGCACGAGGATTCTGAATTTTCAGCACGATGCTGTGCTGAAAAAGTGTCCGAGCACGTGACACTTTCATATGACACTAGACTTCTTGGCATAAAGCTCGCATGGAAGCATCTTCGCGTAACTCACTCCAATTGCTGCCAAGGAGGACATTTTTACAGCCGAAGATGTATACCTCTACCAGCCAAGCAAATTTTCGTGTGTTGGCGTAGTAAGCAAAAAAAAAAAAAAAAAAAACTCGCGGCGAACAATTGAAAGCAAAACAGGATATCTCCTTTTAAATCAGACGTACATCATACATCTCAGTATCCGTTTCAATAAAGAAAACCACAAAACAAGCATCGAAACCACATGATGGATGATAAAGCGCTTGTGAACAATAGGAACACCGTCCCACGCGTTCCAGTAAAGATTAGGTTGCACCTGCTCCGGCAGGGGTTGACGTCATTCGAAGCCCTCGTGTGAATTGCAAACCGCATAATGGATGATAACGGCGCCTGCGAACAATGCGAAGCACATTCCTTCTCCCCGCGTGTGTTTCCCGGTAAAGATTACGGTTGCGTAAGCTGCTCCGAGTGGAAAAGTACCCAACAGTATAGAAATCACGTGGTTACGTCACCACACTTTCATATATAACATGTGCTTCACCAATGCAATTCAACCAACCACCATTCATGGATCATGCATTGATTTAACCTTAGCAAAGAATATCTCTACAGTGAGAGCTGAAAATTTCAATGTGTATCACAGTGATCCTAAAATAGTCGTGAATGTCGTTGTAAAGTAATAAAGGATGTGGTTAAGTACATTTCACTTGTCTCTGGTTTCCCTCTTTGTAGAGCCACGTGTGCGAATTTTCAAGTGACGTCGCAATTAGTAATCGTTGTGGGGGTCGTTTACAGCTTCGCTGTCCAACCACCTTCAGAGCGTGGATTGGAGCCACAGTTTTTTTTTATCTTTTATACAAAACCTAGATGAAAAAATCATTTTTCACACTGTTTGTGCAATCTACCTGGGCCCGTTTGCTCGAAGCCGGTTAACTTTAACCGCGGTTAAAAGTTAACCGCCCTTCCCTACTAGGTACCTACACGTACCTAGCCAAGTTTGACGAGGGCTGAATGAGCGATAGCTCCGTGTTTTATTATGGGGTGGAAGCTGGTGTCACCTACTGGCTGTTGCGAATATACGTGGCTTCCGTGGAAAGGTTCCGGAAATGGGGGGACCCAAAAAAATGCGCGCTGCCTGGTTTTCGCGACGCAGCGCGGCATACATTCGAGTTTAAGAAACAATTTTTATTGCTCGTGGTACAAATAATCGGCAAGGTAAAACTAAATTAACCCTTGCTTGCAAATTTTCTAAATATATGGCTGTCTGAAGTGAAAATAAGCCTCGTTGAAATTTCCTTCCGAGTTTGAAAGAGGACGACGAAGTTGAGTTCTAGAAACGACGAGAAAGAAGTGAGCAGTGAAAGGCGGGCGGTGTACACCGGCAGCATTGTTGGCCAGCATGTAAAAGCTGTATATAACACCGTCATAAATGATTAGACTAAGTCGAAATTTTTTTCTTCTCTTGTTTCAATTTTTCGCCTCGTATATTTTAAGACGCCCATTCAAGTCAACCTTGGCCTTTCGATGCAGGGGTACACCTGGGGGGCTATGTTGCGCTTTTTGGACTCCCAGGAGACTAGGGAGAGGGAAGTGACGTCAACGACACAGCAAACGCAGATTGGATGTTGATTTTGTTTTCTTCCGTCAACATCCAATCTGCGTTTGCTCTAGTCGTTGACGTCATTTCCCTCTTCCAAGTCTCCTGGGAGTCCAAAAAGCGCAACATAGCACCCCAGGTATGTCTTGTGCCGATGGACATCCCCCAGCTACGGCCTCAGATATTACCGAATCAGACCATACCTACAATGGAACACAAGTAAGCCCCCAAACTAAGCGACGTAAGGAAGACGGTGATGATGAGGAGATATCAGTGAACGACCGCCCCGAAAAAATGGAAGAGACGGAAGCCGGAGAGGACTCTGAGTTTACCTTAGTGCAACATCGTCGACAGAGGACGACAGGGGTTTCAGTCCTTCTAACGCCCGTGCAGGAGGACAAGCGGTTGCAGCAACAAAACCCGCTGAAATTGTCTGCTGAAGTAGAGACACTGGCTGGCGCGCACATCGTGAGACATCGTTTTACAGCGAGGGGAGGTCTTTTACTTGATGTCTCAGAAGTACCGACTGTGCATCGACTTCTCAAAGTGCACTCCCTCTGTGGGATCCCGGTACAAGCAACAATACCCAAAGCGTACCTACAAATCTTTGGTCTAATCAAAGGGGTACCAAAGTGGTACACTGATAATGACCTTAACGAATTTCTGGGACCAGCCGGTGTGATCGCCGCTCGTTCGCTCTACCAGCGACGCGAAAATGCAACAGATGTTGCCCAACCAACCGACCGAGTGGTTCTAACATTCCGTCCAAACACCGAGCGACCGGACAAGATCAACCTCGGCTTCACACGGCACGAAGTAACCGAGTACATTGAAGCACCTCCAAGGTGTTTCAACTGCCAGGCCCTCGGCCACATTGCGAAGTACTGCAAGGGGAAAACAAAATGCAAAAGATGTGGAGAACCACACTCATCCAAAGAATATCCTGGCACACTTCCCAACAAGTGTGCTAACTGTCTCGGTGAACATCCTGCTTCTTATGCAAATTGCAAGGTACGCCTGGCAGCACTTACAAGGAAAAAATTTTTAATTCACGGACCAAAGCTTGTTGAAACACAACGTGAACTACCTGTAGCACAAAAAGAATATCCTGCACTCCAAAAAGAAACAACGCACGCAGATCGTTCACATGCGCAAGCAGGACGAAAAAATCAACCTAAGAAGGACTCGTCAAAAAGAGCTGCATCGAGGTCAATGAATATCTCTTCTAAACGTTCTCCATCCACTGATAAAGAAAACTCAGGAAAGTCAGATGCGAAGAAGGACCAACAAGAAATGACCCAGACAAGACCAAATAGGAACCTTGCATACAATGATGTACTTTCTGGTCGACGTGTGCCTGAGGAGCCAGCGCAAGAATCAGCCACATCCGCCGATAGCATAATAGGCTTCATCTTCTCTGCACTGCGGAGCGCCATTGCACAAATGCCACCAAGCACCTTGAAGACAATTTTACAAGGAATGATGCTCTTTGAGACAGCTATCGTCGGAATCGTGAAAAATTCTCAACACAGCAATGCCAGAGAGCAACGCTGCAGGATCCCCTGTGCGCGCGCCGGTAGCGCCAGGTCGTATCAAGATGCTTCCATCGATCATCCAGTGGAATGTTAACACTCTTCGACCTCGACTTTCCGAACTTCGTCGCCGCCTCCTGGGGCTTCAACCAAATGTTCTTGCTCTTCAAGAAACGTATGTGCAACCAGGACCTCATCGATTATCCCCATACGTCCAATATCACAGTAAGACACCGCACCTCGACGGGTAGTCTAGGGCATCATATTCGTGCAGAATCACCTCAAACAAATGGAAATCGACCTTAGCGACTTGAACACTCTATACGGTGAACATACAGCCGTAACAATAAGAATGGACAAGCGTGATATTACTGTTGTCTCAAGCTACATACGTCCTCACCAAGCATGGGATCCCGATGAAATGAGAAAGATCAGAAAGCGCTGTCCTGGGCCAATTATATGGTGCGGGGATTTTAATGCGAACCACCCTGTTTGGGGAAGTGACACAACCACACAAAGGGGAAATGCGCTCATTGATATAACGAAAGATCTAGGCTTAAGATGCCTCAACAACGGATCGCCAACATTCATTCCTCCTCTTCTTAAAACAGACAGCGTTCTCGATCTAACATTTGTATCACCCGAAATACAGATGGTCTGGAATGCAGAACCTGACACATGGGGAAGTGACCACGTGCCCATCTTGCTTCTCCCCATCACGGCCATTCCACGGAAGATCAGAACGCATCAGATTACCAACTGGGACGTTTATCGCGTAACCCTTAGCACGATATTAACAGGCCAAAATCTTCCAACAATTGAGGAGGCCGTAACCACCGCCTTCAAAGTCGCCACTAAGCAAATAACGCTCCCAACAACAAAACCAGTCCCAGACCTGACATATTTGAACCTTCGCGCCGCATCCCGGCGAGCTCAAAGAATGGCTAGACGTTCTAAGCGTCCCCAAGACTGGACAACATCACGACGAATTGAGGCCAAGCTTCGCAGATATTGCCGCGCGCAGTGCTGAGAAAGCAACGCTCGGTCACGGACCTCCAGAAAGTTCTCATTTATTCATGTACCGCACGTAACTTCTATCATTTATTCCTGCTTTTGTTTTCTAAAAAGTGCTTGTTCATTCTCGCCCCGACCACGCGGCGCTCGAGCCGCTTTCGCCGAATCTTCGAGATAGCGACGCACTCTAGATAAGAGGCCGCCCGCGACCTTGTCGAGTCAGTTTCGCTTCAGTGTTCAATCCTGCTGCTTCGCCGCCTTCGACGCCCGCGACGCTCCGTTATTATCTTTGTACTTTTATTTTTGGGCACAAGTTCGCCCCCATTAAACGTTCAGTTTACTCAGTCATTTGCCGCCTCGTCACTTGTCATCCATGACATTTTTGGTGGAGGTGCGGGGTACCGCATGTCCGTGCAGCGCACCCCTCCAAGTTCCCGCAGTACAAGTCCGAACCCAAGCTCCGGAGGACCCGACGAAGACCAGATCGAGACCCGGTCAAGTCGCCACATCCGAGGTCTAACCCCGGAACACGGACTTCTGCCACCCACGACCAAGCCGAAGACGACGATGGCCAACCAGGCGCAGACCCCGGCCGCTTCTGCCGTTGTGTACCTGCCGGTCGCACCAAGGACTCCAACGCCTTTCCACGGAGACGTCCACGAGGACGTTGAAGACTGGCTGCAACACTATGAACGTGTAGCCCGCCACAACGGATGGACGACTGAACTATGCCTCCACAATCTCTACTTCGCGCTTGAAGGAACTGCGAGGCATTGGGTTGAAAACCACGAAGCGTCCTTCACTACGCGGGAGTCCTGCGCCGCGGAGTTGAAGCGAACGTTCCTCAACCACCACTGTCGGCAGCGAGCGGAGGACCTTCTCCAAACAAGGGTGCAGGGCCCCAACGAAAGCGTGACTAGCTTCGTGGAGGATGTCATGCGCCTATGTGCCCGAGCCGATCCGGAGGCAGCCGATGAGAAGAAGCTTCGCGTCCTCATGCGTGGCGTGAAGGCTGAAATTTTCGGGGGCCTTGTCCGCCATCCCCCGACAACCGTCGACGGTTTTTTGACTGAAGCCACTAACATCGAGTGAGCGCTGTGGGCCCGAGCAAGTCATTACCATCGACTCGCAGGCGTGCCTGCTCCTCGAACCGCCGCATCTTGCCGACTAGACCTGAACGCCACCGGTGTCGACGGCCTTCGGGAAATCGTCCGCGACATCGTCCGGGAGGAGCTCCGGAAGCTGCTGCCTGCTGCCAACCAGCCGGCTGAGCTGTCGATAGCCGAAGTGGTGCGCGAAGAAGTCCAGCGGGCAATTCAACCGGAGGCTCCTGCCTGCGTAGCACCACCCGAAGAGCCCGCCCTGACCTACGCCGCAGTGGCCCGACGGCCACCGCCTCCTCCTCCAGCCTATGTTGCGCCGCCCAGACGTCGTTCTCCTGCGCCGCAGCACGACCACCGCCGCAACGACCAGGTGCAGTACGCCGCCCAAGAGCCCCGCGCACCTCGGAAGACCGACGTGTGGCGAACGCCCGACCGACGCCCACTATGTTTACACTGCGGAGAAGCAAACCACACCTACCGCCAATGCCCATACCGACGGCTCGGGCTGCGGGGGTTCCACCCAAACGACCCACGCCCCCGGTATGGTGAACGCCCTCGGGAGATCGACGAGTACCTGCGACGACCCCAGTCCCCCGAGCCTGCGTCCCGCCGAGAGTTCCGATCGCCGTCGCCACGACGTCCAACTTCGCCGATGCACCGACCCCGACGTGAAAGCCTGTCGCCCCTCGCTCCTCGCCGGGGAAACTAGGCGCGGCAACCCCTGGAGGTGGAGTTGCCGAAGACGACCGACGTAAAGAGCCTTTAAGAACGACGGAGCGCTCCCACTCTCCCGACGCTACGCATCACAACGACGCTCCTGCTTCGGTGTCCAACAACCTAAACGTTGTTATCGACGGCTTCGACTCATCGGCACTCGTGGACACCGGAGCAGGCTACTCAGTCTTGAGTGGGAGGCTCTCCCGCCGCCTTGGAAAGGTCATGACGCCGTGGGATGGACCACAAATAAGAACCGCCGGAAGACACCTGATTACACCAGTCGGGAGATGCACCGCTCGCGTCGAGATTCACGGCGAAACATGCCCTGTGAAGTTCGTCGTTCTGCAAGACTGTTCGAGGGACGTCATTCTCGGAATGGACTTCCTGTGTGAATACGGCGCCATTATCGACCTTGCGGAGAACAAGCTGACGCTTCGGAAGCCTGTCCCATCGGTGGAAAATCCCAAACCGACGTTATCTGCAGTGCGAGTCCTCGCCAGCCACGTAAACCTGCCGCCGCTGTCGAGTGTCTTTGTGCCCGTCGGGACCGAAGGAGCCACCTGCGGTGTAGCACTGCTGGAAGGAAGCGTCCAACTTCTCCTCAGACGAGGGATTGGCATTGCAAGAGGCGTTACCGAGCTCCAGGACGGGCGTACCGTAGCCCTTGTCACCAACTTCCGGCAAAAGTCGCAGCACCTTACAAAGGGTACAGCTGTGGGCTACGTTGAGGAAATTCAAGACTCATCCGAGATCGCCGTGATTTCAGAAGACGCCTCTCCGACGCAGAACAAGACAATCACGTCCTCAGAGCTTGACATCGACCCGTCCCTCCCAGCCCCACAACGACGAAAACTTCGTGACCTTCTCGCCGAGTTCAGTGAGTGCTTCTCCGCGTTGTCGAAGGTGCGCCAAACGACGGTTGCGAAACATCGGATAATTACTGATGACGGCGCACTCCCTATGCATCGGCCGCCGTACAGGTTCTCCGTGAAAGAAAGGGAAGCCATCCAGCAGCAGGTACAAGAAATGCTTGACGACGACATTGTCCAGCACTCAAGCAGTCCGTGGGCTTCACCGGTAGTCCTGGTGAAAAAGAAAGACGGGACTCTTCGGTTCTGCGTGGACTATCGCCGACTGAACGCCGTAACAAAAAAGGACGTCTACCCGCTGCCACGCATCGACGACACCCTGGACCGGCTACGCCACGCCCGATACTTTTCGTCGATGGACTTGAAGAGCGAGTACTGGCAGATTGAGGTCGACGAACGAGATCGTGAGAAGACGGCCTTCGTCACGCCGGACGGACTGCATGAGTTTAAAGTAATGCCGTTCGGGCTGTGCACAGCGCCGGCAACCTTCCAGCGCGTTATGGACACCGTCCTTGCCGGCTTGAAATGGCAAAGCTGTCTCGTCTACCTCGACGATGTTGTGGTCTTCGCAAGCGAATTCGACGAGCACCTGAGACAACTGCGAGCCGTGCTACAGGCCTTCAAAGCTGCTGGGCTGACCCTCAAGCCTTCCAAGTGTCGGTTCGCCTATGGTGAGCTGAAATTCTTGGGCCACGTCGTGAGTGCTCAGGGTGTAAGCCCTGATCCCGCCAAGACGTCCGCTGTCGCCGAGTTCCCGAAGCCATCAGACAAGAAGACCGTTCGAAGATTCCTTGGGCTGTGCGCCTATTACAGACGTTTCGTTCGTGACTTTGCGCGAATATCTACACCGCTGACGTATCTGACGAAAGACGACGTGCAGTTCCAGGGGGGAGAGGAGCAAAAGCAAGCGTTCGACGAACTCAAGCGAAGGCTCCAGTCGCCCCCTATCCTCGGACATTTTGACCAGTCGGCGGAGACTGAAATCCACACGGATGCCAGCAATACCGGTCTCGGTGCGGTACTCGTTCAGCGACAAGAAGGGGCAGAAATAGTAATCGCTTACGCAAGCCGGGCGCTGTCTAAGGCAGAACAAAATTATTCAACGATCGACAAAGAATGTCTTGCTGTCGTCTGGGCGATAACCAAGTTCCGCCCGTACTTGAACGGGATCCCGTCTCGCGTGGTCACAGACCACCACGCCCTCTGCTGGCTCGCAAACCTCAAGGATCCGTCCGGACGCCTCGCCCGCTGGAGCCTTCGACTGCAGGAATTCGACGTAACCATTGTGCATAAGTCCGGCCGCAAGCATAATGACGCTGACTGTTTGTCTAGGGCTCCAGTCGAACCTCCAATCTCCGGCGCGGACGACGATGACGACGCCCGTTTTCTAGGCGCAGTTAACGCTACCGACATGAGGGCACTGCAACGCGACGACGCGGAACTTAGCTCCGTGATCGACAACCTCGAAGGTCGAGCAGGCTCTGTCCCACGGGTCTTTTCTCGGGACCTACCGAGCTTTGTCCTGCGGCGAGGCGTGCTCTTCAGAAAGAATTTCGGAACCAGCGAAACCCCCTGGCTACTGGTTGTCCCCGCCAGCCTCCGAGAAGAAATTTTTCAAGCGTGCCACGACGACCCAACGGCCGGACATCTCGGCTACAGCAGGACCCTTGCCCGGATTCGTGACAAGTACTACTGCCCAAAGCTTCCGAAGACCGTACATCTCTACACACGATCGTGCCGTGAGTGCCAGCGACGCAAGAAACCACCGTCAAAGCCAGCAGGTCTCCTTCAGCCGATTACCCCGCCAACCAAGCCCTTCCAGCAGATCGGAATTGATTTGCTGGGTCCTTTTCCACCGTCGACGATGGGGAACCGCTGGATAATCGTCGCCACCGATTATCTTACTCGTTACGCCGAGACGAAAGCCCTTCCTTCGGGGACTGCTGTCGAAGTCACCAAGTTCTTCATCGAGGCCATCGTCCTCCGGCATGGCGCCCCCGAAGTACTGATCACAGACCGAGGGTCATCGTTCATGGCACAGTTGACCCAAGAGATCCTGCGTCTAAGCCACACGGAACACCGTCGAACAACGGCATACCATACGCAAACCAACGGGTTGACGGAGCGGCTCAACAAAACAATCGCCGACATGGTCTCTATGTACGTCGACGTGGAGCACAAGAGCTGGGACGGAAGGGGAACTCCGGCGATATTTTGAGCAACCCCAACTAACCATATATTCGAAATCGCCGTCCGTTACTCTTTTCGGTATGCTATTTAGTATCGCGAAATTCAGAATAGTTATTGTGAAATCGGCAAATGAAAACGACGCCAAAACGAAGATTCGAATATACCCGCGCTTTTCATTGCCCTGACGTCACGGTTGGGCTGGATTGCGGTTCGAGCGGGCAGTCTAAATATGAACTATGCCGAGCATTTGTATCGTGCTGCTGCGCGGGAGCTGGAGCGACCTTCCAAAGCATTCATTTGACACCATGAAACTGTTTGTAATCAGATGTGAACAAAGTCTACAGCCCAAAGAGTGAACTCCTGCCCAACCATGACGTCACCTTTTTAATGTTGCCCGTAGAGCTTTTCACTTTGAAAAACACGATGAGGTCCAAAACTGTAAATTCTGTAACTGCACAAAAAAAAGTTATTTTGTCCAAATATTTGGGTTACTAGTTCAGCGATGTTTGTTGGTGAGTCTACCAAGCTTTTAGGCAAATCGGGGACTGAAGAAAACGGCGGAGTACCCCTTTAAAGGAGCTGTGCAACGATATTCAATTGGAATGTTTTTCTCTCTACACTAGCTTACTGGCACACCTCGGACTCAAGGATACTCACACGCAACACCATTGTCCAAGAAACTCCTTTGTTGTGGTGTAATTTCAAGGACAAAAGCGATCATTTTCATTCAATCTCTCCTTTGCAAAATTTGATGACGTAACTCGGGGATCGCAGTACACCCAAGTGACGATATTTGAATGCGGTTCACAGATTGGACCCGAGCATTGCGTGGGCACTCGACTTGGGCTCGTGACAATTGCTAGCTCGAGAAGCATTCGGGTTGTGACCCGTGTCCAATCGCTGCAACGACGACAACAGCCGAGCCATAACAATGTCTGGAACTCAGCGCGTGTCCTGCGCTTTGCCAACCCCTGCGCGTGGCTATGATCAACACTGGCGGCATATAATCGGCTCCAGATCACGTGGCCGCTTGTTCTGGCTGCGAGTTGAGGGGGTGAACGCTGCTCGTTTTTCTTAAATTTTTTTCTGGGACTTCTATTGCGTGGGGTGAAAAACGAACGCGTGTTTCATAGGTCATTAACGTTAGGGATCCGATTTAAGCGGTATTTGTGCACAGTACAAAAATTGTTGCATCGCTCCTTTAAGTGCTGCCCTACGTCACGTTCGCCTACAACACAGCAGTGCAAGAGACCACAGGAGTGACGCCCTTCCAGCTGGTGTATGGCCGGACGGTGACGACTATGCTAGACTGTATGTTGCCGCACGAGCCAGTCGACGACGGGAACGATGACGCCCAGGTGGTCGCTCAACGGGCAGAAGAGGTCCGCCAGCTAGCCAGACTACGAATTCAAGACCAGCAACATGTCGACGCTCGCCGGTATACAATCTTCGTCGCCGCGACGTCCACTTCCAGCCCGGAGACAGAGTTTGGGTGTGGACGCCGATTCGTCGTCGCGGTCTCAGCGAAAAACTTCTGAGGCGCTACTTTGGGCCCTACAAGATCATCCGACGCCTCGGCGATCTGAACTACGAAGTTCTACCCGACGGAACGCGCCCATCTGCAAGACGTCAGCCGCGACCCGAGGTGGTGCATGGCGTCCGGCTGAAGCCGTATTACGAACGATAGGACTCTCCACTCTCGTCGACGAGTGAACTGTGGACTGTGAGCTCCGGCTAGCAATTCTGCTGTCCTTTTGTTTTTTGTTTTCCGTTTTTGTGCTGCATCGGGACGATGCACTTTTAAGGTGTATCCACACGACGGACCGGGCGGCGGACCGATTGATCACGTGATGCGCGGCCCGCGGGCCGCCCGGCTGCAATGAGCATTCACACGGCGGACCAAAAGAGCAGACGACAAAGCGAACGGGCCGGTCTAACCCTCGACCTCACAGCTCCGCCAAACGCATGCAGCGAGCTGCTTTGAGGCTATTTGTAAGGAGCCAAGATGGAGGTTGAACGAAAGAGACGTTTGGCCGCGGTGGCCATCGCGTTGACTATTGAGGACAGGAGGACTTAAGTGAAGCGGAAAAGGCATGGAGACATCTTTAGATGATTATTTGAGTAGTCGTTGCGACTATTGTTCCACAGAGCGGGGAATTGCGCCACGAGCGCGATGAAGTAAAAAGTTGCATCATCGCACAAAAAAAAGGTTCGTCTTCTTCGTCTTCAACAGTTGGCGCCAAAAGAAAACGACCTTGGATTTGGATTCCAATCGAAACTACAAAAGTCAGCTTTTTGCCAGACTTAGCGCTTCAATTATACTAAAAATGCCGCGGTCCGCCGCCAAGGTCCGGGCGAGAAAAGTCGCTTGGCATTTCTCAGAAGCGCGGGCCGCGGACCACCGGCGGACCTCAAAAACCGGTGACGTAAAATCACGTGATGCGCGGCCCGCGGACCAAATCAGCAATTTAGTCCGTCGTGTGGATATACCTTTAAAGGTGTATCCACACGACGGACCGGGCCGCGGACCGATTGATCACGTGATGCGCGGCCCGCGGGCCGCCCGGCTGCAATGAGCATCCACACGGCGGACCAAAAGAGCAGACGACAGAATGAACGGGCCGGTCTAACCCTCGACCTCACAGCTCCGCCAAACGCATGCAGCGAGCTGCTTTGAGGCTATTTGTAAGGAGCCAAGATGGAGGTTGAACGAAAGAGACGTTTGGCCGCGGTGGCCCTGGCGTTGACTATTGAGGACGAGGAGGACTTAAGTGAACCCAAAAGGGGCATGCAACTATCGTCCCACAAAGCGTGAACTGCTACACGAGCGCGATGAAGTGAAAAGTTGCATCGTCGCACCACGCCACCATCGTCGCACAACAAAAGGTTCGTCTTCTTCGTCTTCAACAGTTGGCGCGGTTGGCGCCAAAAGAAAACGACTTTGGATATTGATTCCAATACAAACAACAAAAGTCAGCTTGTTGCCAGACTTAGCGCTTCAATTATACTAAAAACACCACGGTCCGCCGCCAAGGTCCGGGCGAGAAAAGTCGCTTGGCATTTCTCAGAAGCGCGGGCCGCGGACCGCCGGCGGACCTCGAAAACCGGTGACGTAAGATCACGTGATGCGCGGCCCGCGGACCGAAACAGCAATTTGGTCCGTCGTGTGGATACACCTTAAAGGGGAGGATAATGCCGGGCGCCGGGCTGAGAAAGCAACGCTCAGAGAACGATTTGCAGATGAATGCACCGCTCAAATCAACTCACAAAAGGAGGTTTTTCTTGGACCCAGGTCTCCCATTCTACACTTCCCCAAAAAGTCAGTTGATGACGACTTCACATTATCAGAGTTAAATTACGCCTAGTCAAACTGCCGTCGACGGAGTGCCCCAGGACCTGACGGTATAACTAACCAGGCCCTAAAAAACATCGACGAGGAAGACCGACCCAAACTACTCGCCTACTTCAACGACATTTGGCAGAGAGGAGTACTACCCGATGCCTGGCTACAATCGACCGTGATAGCTTGTTGGCACCCTGGCGGCTCCCAAGCCAAGTTGCCCGACTGCGAGGCTCAAGCCGAACTTTTCCCGCGTGGCGGCGACGTCACGCCAGCCACGCGCACATCGGATGCGCCGCCTTGATAAGGCAGATCAGAGGCGGCGCACGGGGAGTCGCTGCCTGGACTCAGGCGCCGCTGGTAACCATGTTAATCGTCTCGTCCATGTCCCATTAAATGTAGTTTCTTGTTGTTGAAGCCGTTGGCTCCGTGTTATTCCTCCGGGTCGGGTATGCAGCAAGGCAAACCGACCACAATGGCGCCCAACCGTGGTATGCTACCCACTCGCAGGAATTTCACGGGGCTTGGTTTCTTCTTTCGGTAAGCCTTTTTCATATTCCCCGTGTTTCCTATCGTTGTTTCGTGCTTCCGTCACGTCCACGTTTGTTGTATTGGCGTGTTTGTGACCGTGTCTTTGTGAACGCGGCAATCGTTTTGCGCGCTTGTGTTGGGTTTTTGGGGGCGTTTCTTTTTTTTTTTTTGTGCTTGCAGGAATGCTCACGCGGGAGCAGGAAGCCGCGATGGCCGCAACAGCACAAATGAACCTGCTTACGAAGGTCACGGAGATGTGCGACTCCGTGATGCAGCGCGTGGCCCACACGCCTGGCCAGCAGGAGACCCCACCGCGAGAGCCCAGGCCACACTTGACTGTTCCGGTCTACATGGGGTACGACGACGTCAAGTCCGTGGCAGACTTTCTGGGCGAGCTGCAGACGTACCACCTTGCCTCCGGTGCCTCAGAAGCCTTCATCGTGGACCGGATTGTCCCGCTGGCGTTACAAGCCAGCGCCAGGTGCTGGTTGGGGTCACAGGCCCCCTTCGCCAGCCTGGCGGACTTCCAGACAAGGCTTCGCGAAGAGTTCCTGCCTGCAGGCTACGCGACGCAGATTCTCCGAGAGCTCGAGGCAAGGACGCAGCACCCGGATGAAAGTCTGGTCCGGTACGTTCGGGTCATGCAAGAGCTCTTCAAGAGGGCGGACCCGAAGTCGCCGGAGTCGGACAGAGTACCTGGGGTGACACTGTCAGAAGACAGTGTCACCCCAGGTACCACGTCTACCTGATCAACCGCACCTTTGAGACCCTTGAAGAGCTAGCCCGGGGCGCCCGCCTCATCGAGGAAGCTCTTCATGCCGAGCGGAACTACGTGCCGCCGCCACCAGCCAAGTACGCGCTCGAGCCGGCATGCGCATGGCGGGGCCCCGAGGCCTCCACGCAAGTGGACTGTCCGAACGAGACCTCCCTTCCCCACCACGTCAACCAGGAGAGTTGGCGTGGCATGCATGGTGAACTCCCGTGCGGGATAAGCGTATGTTCGCCTAACTCTCCCCGAGAGGTCCCCGGAGGTCACAGCGAGGCCCGTGAGGGTTTCGGGCGGGGGTCGCCACGACAGGTGGGAGGTCGTTGGCCGTGCCCTATCGCAAGCTGGGGCCTAACGGAGATCACCACCCAAGCGAACCATCTTCATCAGTCTGCTCCTGCAAGTGCTGGCGAAAACTGGCACGGTGCGGTCGCAAACCCGCAGCCCAGCAGCATTGACCCCCGCCGCAACGGAACAAGCCCTCCCCACAACAGCCAGTCGCAAGCCTGGTGGAGGCCCTCCCATAGTGGTTCCTTATCCGATCACTGGAGGCGGTCCGACGGGCACCTCGGTGCCGGTGGCCTAAGCAGGCAACTGTCGTCGGACTGCTGCTACGAGTGCGAGCAGCCCGGCCATCACCCGAAACCAGTGTCCAAGACTTCCGGACACTACAAACAAGAGGTGGCACGAGACGGCGGCAAAGGGCCGGAACCAGAACCAGGGAAACTACTACGGCCGGCGACGCTGAAACCAGACAGCCACTCGCCGACGGCCGTTGCAGTCCCTGGGAGCAGTGAGGCCGTGGCACAGATTCCATCGGTATGTCGAATCCAGCCCGAGCCTAATATCATTGAACCGCGCATGACGATTTCACTGCTCGATTTTTCCATTGCCGCACTTTTGGATTCCGGGGCCGCTATCTCGCTCATAGGGGATTTCGTTTTCGAACTCTGCAAAGCAAAAAAGATAAGCCTCCGGGAGTGCGAAACCCGTTTGCAGCTAGCTTCTGGTACAGCGATAACAGCTGGAGGAGCCGCGAGGCTGCAGATTCGGTTTAATGGAAAGAAGCGGCGTCAGCGATTTCTTTATATGCCAGGACTTGTGGTACCCGTGATCTTGGGCCGAGATTTCATTACAGGCGAAAGCATGACACTCGACTTTTCTGGTGGTGGATACCGGCTGGGACAACAACCGGAGCTGACTCCATTTACCAAAAGGGAGGACTGCATCCCTAACTCGACCACTGCAGCCCACTTCACCACGGTGCCAGACGTCTTGCCTGCCGGCGTTCGAGAATCGTTGCGAAAGTGCCCCGCAAGCAGCCAGCAGAAGCAGGAGCTGCAAGCCGTCCTGGAGTCTTTCTCACCGATGTTCACGGAAACACCTGGAAAGACAGACATTTTGCTGCACCGTATTGAAACCGGTGACGCGCCGCCTCGGAGGTGCAATCCTCGACCGATCAGCGTCCACAAAAGGGCACTCCTTGATGCGGCGCTCGAGGAAATGATCGACACCGGTTCAGTACGTGAGTCGAAGAGCCCCTGGGCATTCCCCGTTGTTCTCGCCCCGAAAAAAGACGGAACAGCCAGACTCTGTGTGGATTACAGGCGGCTTAACGATGTGTCCGTACGAGACAGCTACCCTTTCCCGAGCATTTCCTCTGTGATGTACGCGCTCGGTAACGCGACCGTATTTACAACGCTGGATTGCAGTCGCGGGTTCCTTCAGATAGAGATTCACCCATCAGACGTTCAAAAAACGGCTTTCATCTGCCACAGAGGGTTGTTCGAGTTCACCCGACTGCCGTTTGGCTTGTCTAACTCTCCAGCCAGTTTTCAACGCCTGATGGATGTTGTACTTGGGAACTCGAAGTACGAATTTGCCATGGCATACATGGATGACGTGGTTGTTTTCTCGAGAACTATCGAAGAGCATGTCGAGCACCTTCGCATTGTACTTGAGCGAATGCGTAATGCTGGGCTCACGATTCATCCCGGAAAGGTTCAGTTAGCCGCGCCCAAGATTAACCTCCTTGGATTCGTTGTGGATAACGGCACGCTCCGCCCCAACGAAGATAAGTTGCGCGCGCTAACGGAATACCCAAGCCCACATGACGTAAAGAGCCTACAAAGATACCTCGGAATGATTGCGTTCTACCGGGATTTCATTCCACACTGTTCCGAGATATCGCAACCGCTCAATCACCTTCTAAAAAAAGGCGTCAAGTGGTGTTGGTCCGAACAACAACAATGCGCATTCGCAGCCCTTTCAAAAGCCGTGACTGACAACGCTTGTTTACAGCTCCCAGACTTGAACAAGCCGTTCGTTCTGCAGACAGATGCAAGCGACTGTGGCCTGGGTGCTGTATTGCTGCAGGAGTATGGCGGTGTGCTTCGGCCAGTTGCTTTCACGAGCCACACGCTAACTCCAGCCGAGCGCAACTACAGTGTCGCAGAACGTGAATGTCTCGCCATTATTCATGCTTTGAAGCGCTTCGATATGTACCTAGATGGCGCAACGTTCCAGATTCAATCTGATCACTTAGCGCTATCATGGCTAAGGGGACTTAAGAATCCAGCTGGACGTCTTGCTCGTTGGGCGCTTACGCTACAACAGTACGACTACTCCATTGTGTACCGCCCGGGGTCAACTAACAAAGTTGCTGATGCGCTTTCTTGTGCTCCACTTCCTGAGGAACACTCGCAGGATACCCATGGCTTGGTGACCGTCGCGGCCACGACACGAGGATCCCCAGATTCACGGTGGGGTACATTGGTGAGCCGCGAGGAGCTTCGCAAGGCGCAGCTGGATGACGGACTCTGCCAACGCGTCTCCGCTTGGCTGGCAGCAAGAGGTCCAGTCGACCGCCCAAGTGACGAGGAGTTCGACTCCTACTTGATGAGCGACGACGGCCTCCTGCTGCGCTACATCCCCCAGGCCGACGACGATCCGGATGGCTCGGCATTCCGGACCGTGATACCCCGCAAGCTACGTAAGCTTTTCATCCGATACATGCATGACTCTGCCTTGGCAGGACACAGCAGTGGGAGCAAGACTTACGAAAAGTTATCCCAAATTGCTACCTGGCCAGGCATGAGGCAGGATGTGCTCCGATACGCTCGTAACTGCTCGGTGTGCCAGAAGGCAAAGCCACGTGGTGGCCAGCCCCCCGGTCTCATGCAACCAATCGCGAGTCAGAGCCCTTGGCAGATTTGTTGCTGTGACGTCATGGGCCCCTTCCCACGTAGTACCCGGGGCAATCAGTACTTGTTCGTGGTAACCGACCACTTCACGAAGTGGGTTGAGTTATTTCCATTGCGGAAGCTAGATTCGCAAAAAATCTGGGAGTGTCTACTCGAAACATTCGCTAGGTTTGGCTTTCCTGCACAGCTTGTAAGCGATAATGCCTCCTATCTCACGAGTAAGGTGTTTGCGGACGCATGCGCGGTACTGGGAATCAAACACAAAAGAACTTCCCCGTACCACCCGCAAGCAAACATCACGGAAAGGGTAAATCGAAACCTTAAGATGATGCTAGTGGCCTACACCGAGCGCCACAAGGACTGGGCCGCGAAACTGCCCGAGCTGGCATTCGCGACCCGCACAACCACTAATCGGTCAACGGGTCTCACTCCTGCCCAATTAAATTTCGGCAAGGAGCTCGCATTCCCGCTTTCTAACAGCCTCCTTTCTACAGAGTCTGGAGGAAGGCCTCGCCCCTACGTGAAGTTCGCAGAGGACCTGCGAAAGCGCTTCTCCGATAACCTTCGAGAGGCCAGAGAAAATCTCGACGTCGCCCGGGTACAGCAGGCTGAACAGTACAACCGGGGGCGACGTGACTTGCAGTTCGAGGTGGGAGATTTTGTACTCCGGCGTACTCACCCACTGAGTGACGCCGCTCGAGGCTTCGCAGCCTCCCTCGCCAACAGGTGGGAAGGTCCGTTTCGCGTGCGTGAAAAGTGCTCGCCACTCACTTACAAACTAGTAAACTGTGAGTCTAGTGACGAAACCGGACCTGTTCATGTCACCGGCCTTAAACGATTTTTCCAAGCAGAAGACGAAGATTCCTCGCAGGACCGGAACGACAATGACGGCAGTCCCGTTCCGGAAACCCCCTTGTCTCCACCAAGGCGGCGGTATAACCTGCGACGTCGGTGACACCAAAGAGAGAGGAACCTTTTTTTTTTTGTCTCCTTGGCTTTGCCTCTCTCGCATTTTGGGGGTAGTTTTCTACTTCCACGGATCTGCCCCTTTTTCAAGAGAGGGGGGAGAAGATTGTGTGCCCACCTCAGATCCGTTATTTCAAACTTTCTGGAAGGGGTCCGAAGATAACGTCAGGCTCAGCCCTCAACTGAGTCCCATGTCGTCTGCTTCCATGTTTTCTACGAAGCTGACTCATGGACAAAACCGTCGCCACACCCGCCATCTGAACGACACGGCGGCCGGTCTCATCGTAGACCGCGGCCACCCTCTACAGGACCACGGGCAAAGCAGCCACCTGGTGGAGCCCTGATCCCGAACAAGCGACAAGCTGGAGCTGACCGAGCCGCCGCGCTCGTCAGCAGCCGCCGCGCTCGTCCAGCAGGCGCCGGCCGGACTTACAACGTCAGTCCGCCCAACAGCGCCATCCACCCCCTGACGCCCACAACGTCTCCGTCATCGACATGCCGGACGAAGCTTGAGGGGGGGGGGGGGGGGGGGAAGTGTGGGCACCCTGGCGGCTCCCAAGCCAAGTTGCCCGACTGCGAGGCTCAAGCCGAACTTTTCCCGCGTGGCGGCGACGTCACGCCAGCCACGCGCACATCGGATGCGCCGCCTTGATAAGGCAGATCAGAGGCGGCGCACGGGGAGTCGCTGCCTGGACTCAGGCGCCGCTGGTAACCATGTTAATCGTCTCGTCCATGTCCCATTAAATGTAGTTTCTTGTTGTTGAAACCGTTGGCTCCGTGTTATTCCTCCGGGTCGGGTATGCAGCAAGGCAAACCGACCACAAGCTGTCAAGAAAGCAGGAAAGCGCGCGAATGACTTGTCCTCATATCGCCCAATATCGCTCACGTCCTGCACCTGCAAGCTAATGGAAAGGATGATCCACCGCCGTCTCACTTGGCAACTTGAACATACAAACGCGTTCCCACACGAACTGTCGGGCTTCAGAAGAGGTCGATCCACAGCAGATGCCATCGAAGATCTTGCCTCGTCTCTTGAAGAGGCCAAAGCACAGAAACATGTTCTACATGCTGTGTTCTTGGATATACATCGTGCTTTCGACGCTCTTCTTCTTGACATAATAATAGAGAGATTGCAATTAATCGGGGTAGGAGGTCGGGCCCTGACCTTTGTGCGATCTTTTCTAAACAAACGAACGCTCAAAGTTAGGCTGGCCAGGCATTTGAGTACGCCACGCGAGTGCACACAAGGAGTGCCACAGGGAAGTGTCCTCAGCCCGCTACTTTTCAATGTTGTAATGGCAGCACTCCCCCCTGCTTTGCCAAAGGAAAGTATATTTCCAGTCAAATCTGCAATATACGCTGACGACGTCGTACTGTGGTGTACTGGTCCAACGCTCCTCTCAGCAACAGTTGAAGCACAACTCCAAAAGGCTCTTAACACCACCTCGGCATTCCTCTTTCACGCTTGCCTCGCATTGTCTACTGCTAAGACCTCCGCACTCACCTACAGACCACGAGGGCGATTACGTTCCGAATTCTCAAGACTTCGCGTGGAAGGAGAACGTATTCGAAGGCGGACACAAGTTAAATACCTCGGCGTCATTATAGACGACAGAGTGAACTGGCGCCCTGCTGTTAAGAACGTCATGAAAGCAGACTTGGACGTAGTTCAACTACTCTACTCAAACTACTGTAGTTTAACTACATTTCCGAGTAACTTGGTAACTTTCAATTACAACTTGATTTGGGTAATTAGTAGTTTAATTTAACTACTTTTTTCAGGTAACTTCTACTCAAATTACTAACTACTTTCGAAATTATTTAGTGCTAATTTTGCCCATCACGAAAGTTTGAGCGCAGAAATGAATAAGACGCCGGCAGACGAAGTGGTATTCCCGAACAAGGGGCCCCCTTGTTCGGGAAGGCGTCCTTGAACCAAGGTGACGACGAGCAGCCAAGACATAACACCGGCCCGCACGATTGGATTGAGGGAAGAGATGCTTAACAAGCCTTGGTCGGGTATTGACCTAATCCGGTAATGCACGCAGGCGCCGCGTTTCCAGCTGCAACCATGAAAAACGAAGACCATCTGAGAGTTCTTGTTTTCGTGTTGTCTGTCTTTAGTGAGTTCTGACTCAAGTGGTACGTTCCACGGGAGGCGCCACTGGAATGACCTCGCAGCTGGGCGCCTGTTCCCATGGTCGCCTTGTCGTCAGCGCATACCCCTTTGCAAAGCCGGACTCCCCCGCGCACAAACCCGGGTACGGATAATCCGTTCATGGGAGCACGTTCCCGCTTCCAGCTGCAATTTTATACGAGCGACGATGCTTGTTCACGTAATCCTTCGCGTCCTTTCGAGCATCCATGCCTGGGAGACCTCCTCTTTGTTAAAAACGATTCAGGCGCGTCAGAATATTGTAGTCGCCGGCGAGGACTGCGAGTTACCCTTGGGAGATCCTTTTGTTAGGCCCGGCATCAGCGGCAAAGTATACTTCGGTTCGTCTTCTGCTAAACCAAAACAATTTTTTTTTTTTCAGTAGAGTAGCACTAGCACTACAACGGGACGCGCAGTCGTCCGGATGATCTCATCGTCGTGGCGCGAGACTTGAATCCTTGACGGTCTGGTGCACTCGCTCAGCGTACTCTCAGAACGACGTCGGAATAAAGAGGGGCCAGTCATAACAATCTCAAATTGACGAAGAAAAAAGAAAAAAGGAGGAAAGTTTGTTATAAAGGACCCTCTACCCGAGGCAAACCTCACATGTTTCGTCATGGACACCTAAGGTACCGGCACTCGCTTACCCGACCCTGCACAGCCTGTTTCTCAAGTTCAACGCTGCCGTTCCATCCAGCCCGTCGGTGGAACGTCTATTTAGCTTGGCTGGGGACGTCTTTAGCAGGAAAAGAGGAAAACTCTCCTATCAAGAACTTTGAAAGTCAATTATTTTTGCCAGCGAATAAACTATTTTGGCGAAAACGCAAGTCATAAATAGACTGTATTTATTTTAGGCTCGCAGGGTTTTTCATTGATCAGAACTGCTGTTCATTTTGCTACCACAAAAATATAAAAAAGTAACTTCGAAAGTAACTTCAAAGTAATTCGCTACTTTTTACAGTAGTTAGTAGTTTACTCAATTACTATTAGGAATGCGTAATTTCTACTCTACTCCAATTACTTTTGGCGTCGATACTCAGTAACTTAACTACCTTTTTTGAGTAATTTGTACATGTCTGCATGAAAGTGTCTCGTAAACTATGTGGTGCTCTTCACCGCATTGCGAGTCAAAACTGGGGTCCGTTCCAGTCATCACTGTTGACGCTCTATCGGGGTCTCATTGTAAGAAGAGTGCTCCACGCACTTCCCCTACTCGACATAGCAAGACCACAATGAACAACTCTTGAAACTTTCCACCGAACGGCGCTAAGGTTCTGCCTCGGCCTGCCCTGCTCATCACAAAATGTGCCCACACTCGTAGAAGCCGGCGACTCCCCACTACGGAATCAAGCACAAGAACGAGTGCTTCGATATTTCACTAGGCTCCACAGTGCACCTAATGCAATCAAACTCACCGAAGGCATCATAGCAAGGCATAATTCTTTTTTGGGAAGGATGGGTGAAGCATTTCGTTCAACAATCGGCTATCCTTCTAACGTTCCAGAGACACTTCCGCCTCACTGTGACGAAGAGAAACTGCAAATACTGGCAACTATTCCTGACCTGCCTCGGCGAGGTAGGGTCGCAGATTGCGTAGCACGGTCTATTACTGAAGAGTTCATAACCGCAGACTACGCAGGACAAACGCACATATATACAGATGGTAGCATACGTGGGAATTCCGCCACAGCTGCCTACTGCATTCCCCAACTTCGAGATAACACGAAAGATCGATTGGACATCTGCATGAACACCGCATGTGCCGAGCTTGCTGCCATCTGGCTTGCCGTACAAGAAATTTTCAAGCACGCGGAGCTACACCACTTTGTCATCTTCTCCGACTCCCCATCAGCTCTGAGGCAACTCACGAACCTGGAAAGAGCATCTCCCCTACCTCGCACTATAGCCTACCTAGTGCAGAAGGCAGCTGTCGAAGGTGCATTCATCCAGTTTCAGTGGATCCCTTCCCATGTTGGCATTCAAGGAAATGAGACTGCGGATTCTCTCGCACGTGCTGTTCATGGGGATGTCACACCAACAATCTCCGTACATTCATATAATTCGTCAAACAGCCTTATTCAAAAAGCCATTCAGAAACTTCACCCTGACCCTGAGACTGCGGCTGGAACACCGCCGTACACAATTCCCAAGATTTTTACATCATGCATATCCAACTAGCCCACCTCAATAACTTAGTATTATCCCAAGAAAAGCTTCAGCAGGCTGGAACAAGCTCTACTTCATCGGATAAGGGTAGGTTGCGCCCGAACCGCTTCTTGACTGCATTTCATCAAACGCCTGTCATCCCCAGCCTGCAGTGCCTGTGGTGCCACGGAGGACATCGAACACATTCTCTGGCATTGCAGAGCGGTGAGCAACCACCGAGAAACACTTGTGACCACCCTCAAACAACTTAACATTCCTGCTGGCAACACCAAGTCACTCCTGTTCCCGACAGGTTCGCGGCATTCGAGAACAAAAGCTTTAAGAGCACTGCTTGTCTATTTAAAATCCGCAGGCTATAGCAGCCTGTAATACGTCAGGAAAGGACCAAGATCACAATTAGCCATGCAATTCGTTTAATATTGTATCACAGTGTAAATAGTGTATCATAGTGTATTATAGTGTATCATAGTGTTTGTTGCGCCACCTCTCCTTCAACCACTCTTGGTTCCCCCTATTCCCCTAGCAAGGCGAGAAAGCTGGGGTGCTATGTTGCGCTTTTTGCACTCCAAGGAGACTTGGAAGAGGGAAGTGACGTCAACGACACAGCAAATGCAGATTGGATGTTGACAGAAGAAAACGAAATCAACACCCAATCTGCATTTGCTGTGTCGTTGACGTCACTTCCCTCTCCCTAGTCTCCTGGGAGTCCAAAAAGCGCAACATAGCCCCCCTGACCCCACCACTGGGAGACTAACCTTTCGCCTTGCTTCTACCCTCTTTTCACTTTACAATAAACTACTACTACTACTACCGTCATAAATTGAAAAACCTGTAACTCGGCTCCACTGAAAATTGACCTATTGGTAAATTACCCGAACATCGAAAAGAACGATGGAAGTGTAATTATACGATCCGCGCGCCGGCCTTCCACTTATAAAAGATTTGAAGTAAATAATCATAATAAATCTTTGACGAACGCGCGTGCACGGCAAAATTTGTTTTAGGCTTTTTGCTTCAGAACAGTTATTACTGCAGACGCCAGCAGGTGCAGCGCGTGTAACTACACTCGCAGCATGCACCTCGGTGCTTTTGAAATTTAGCAAAAGGTCTATGGGAACGCGCTCTGCTTTTGTGCGCTATCAATACCCGGCCGAGTGAGTCAAGGCAATCCACTCTCCAAAGACGTTGCCATGCCGACAACTATCGCGTTCATTTTGGCTTAGGAATGGCCAGAGTCGAAAGTCTATCTAAAAAATGCGGCGAGGTCATTGCTCATATTTTGCGTTTTAAGTGAGGTGAGGTAAATCGAAAACCTCCTGCAGCATTCATTGGTGACTAACGCGCCCGCTACTGCTGCTACTACGACGTATTAGTTCCAAAGCGAGCGGCGCTCACTCACCGGGGCACCGCCATGTTTCCCCGCCGTCCTTACTCTGCCGGTCACGTGACCCGAAATTCCCCCTCGTAGGGAAATCCGGTTAACCGCGGTTAGTTAACCAGCTTCGAGCAAACGGGCCCTGGGAGCACAAATTGCTTCCTATTGCAGAAAACTTTTCAACGTTGAAGCCGAAAAAAAATAATCTCGATCGCAGGCGACCCGGAAAGCTGCTTCCCGGCTGCGATCACTCGACTGCTCTCCAACCGCGGACGCACACGGATCAGAAAATGTAGGGGTTTTTCAATGCTGCCAATAAAGGTCGAATCCTGGAACTCACGCTGCCGGCGTAATTTGAAAGGGACCAAGAAACGAGTTTTAAATCGAATTTCATCTATCATCTACCGCACGTTGTAAAAGGTGGGAAAAGAAGACCAAAACACAAAAATAGAGAGCCAAAAACAAATTTCGCTATCAAACCTTAAAAAGAAAAGCGAACTCTTTTATAATATAATAATAATAATCTTTATTTTGGGGTGCCCAAAAACAACCACATTGGTCTTCTTATTGGTGCACCAACACAACAAGCAAAATGAGCAAGCAAGTACATAGGCTTTGAACATTTACTAAAAAGATAAAACATCCAAGACAAACATAATTCTAAGGGGCTAGAATAATATAATTTAAATCGCGACGGTACATAGAAATTGATGCAGATATATCAAGGTGCGGTGGAGCGAAGGTATTATATAATGACAGAATCCGTAAGAGAGGTGAGGTGTCACATGGCGAGCGAACATCAAAACGAACAAAGTGTCTAGTTACTCGGAATGGAATATGAAAGTTCCCTTTTGCAAGGAGTTGAGCCGAATCAACAGCACCATTCGCAACCTTGTGCAGAAAAATTAAATCACGAACAGTCCTCCTTTTAGACAGTGGAGAAAGAGATGACATTTTCAGTATATATTCATACCTATAATAAGAGCGCCGCTCAAAGTATCTATCATAAACAATCCGGACAAGTCTTTTCTGAACATTTCTATGCTCATAGCCTGTCTGTCAGAAATCGAGTTCCGCACGACAGAAGCAAACTCGAGTCGTGACCTCACTAAAGAATTAAAAAGGTTAACCATTGAATGAGGGTTTCTAAAATTATGCGTCAAACGAGAAATTACCCCTAAAGCTCTAAAAGCATTGCCCACGACCAATGACACATGATTTCTAAAAGATAAAGCACTGTCAAAACACACACGAAGGTCCTTTAAGATTGATACACGCTGTATCGGCGATCCATCGAGATAATAAGTAGACTCAAGAACAGAATGCCTACGGCAAAAAGAAATCACTTTTGTTTTTTGGGGGTTTAACAGTAGTTGATTATTTTTACACCACTGAAGAACGCTGGTAGCGTCACCTTGCAGGACATCGCAATCTTTAAGACTATTAATGTTTTTGAGCAACTTAAGGTCATCAGCAAAAAGAAGTAGTTCGGAACTGTTTACGCAAGACACAATATCATTTATGAAGATCAAGAACAAAAGAGGGCCCAGTATTGATCCCTGGGGAACTTCGGACGACGAAAAAATTTTTTCAGAGAGACAGTCACCAATCCGAACTTTTTCTTTTCTTTTTTCATCCACTCTGCCCTGCGAGCCTATCCTGACAAAGTAACAGTTAATAAAGCTTAAGCCGATAGAAAACTTTGTGCATTTTGTGCTACGCCAGTGAGTGACAGCGCGTCCCCTTCTTCTTAGCGATACCGCGAAAACAGCTGACGGCGACGGAGAAGCGGCTGTCGTGCTGACGACATGCTGCGCTTCCTGCAGTGTTTGCAGGAGTGTACGCGCGGCACAGAGTGGTTGTTCCGGTCGCTCCACTTACAATGGACGAAGTCGTAGCTAACGCGCTTGTTGCAAGTGCCCGAATTACAATTTTTGCAGTTCGGAGCTTAAAAAGAAACGGCTGCAGTTTCACCGCTTGCCACTCGAGGAAGCACGTCGAAGCACTTGGTGCAGGCTCATCGGTTTGAGGAACCATAAGGTTATCCGCGTATGCTCCGAACATTCCGTACATTGGAGTCGCCACTTGTGTTTCGATTCCGAAAAGGAACTGGAGTCTTCGTCGGAAGAGTCGCCGCACTTTCCAACCGGCTTATGGGACCAGCCCCTGGCTGTCGCTGTAGCGCAACATATCTAATTGACTTTTGCTTAGCTACGATGTCTCCATGGCTATGGCGGTGATGAGAGGCGCGGATTCAGAACATACGTCAGCGACATCAGCGACATCAGCGCAGTAAAACCTACTGGCGCAGCCCCAACTGGCTGCCGCGGTTCCCGTGACAGAGCACGTCACGACCGTGAAAATTACACCGGGGCTTGTTTTGCAGTGAGTTGGAGAGGAAGAAAAACTCAATATTTCAATATTTCTTGTGTAGAAGTTAATAAACCGAAACGAAAACAGATGCCTGTTTGACGTTCAGTGAACATTGAAGGTTTAATGTCAACGTTATTCGGGCAAAAGTAACAAGATCGTCTCATGGTCAATTTAAAATGCAATGACTACGCAGGAAATGTTATTTCTATTAATGTTATTGGCTAACAGTTTATCGCGAGAAAGGGTTATTGATGCAATCTGGCAGTTTCCAGTCAAATTGAAGACTATAACGAAATAGGCAGAGTTCCACTTTCAAACTTGTAGACCTTGCATGTCTTGGCATGACTGTTTGAAGTAACGAGAATTAATCGAGTAAGCTAACAAAGTTAAAAGTTAATGATTTATCACGGCCAGTAATTTTTAAGGGCAATCCGTTACTTCTCAGGCCAAGTCATTGTAAATATATTATTTATTTTTTTAGTAAGGACAGAAATTTGAGTCAGTTGACCAACATCAACGCTCGCATGCAGCGGCTGAACCACTACTCCCTTCAAGTTTAGTCGCCAGCTAATTCAACCGCAACCGCTTTTGCATGCTGAGGTTACATTCGGAGCTGTGGTTGCGAAGACGCGCCGCAGTATGCAAAAAAAAAAAATAGTGTGGCGCTTTAAGGTGCAACCCCACCGTGCATGACGTTTTGGTGCTTTTCCGACGGCTTATAACTTTCCTTCTATGTATGTTACAATTATAAAGTTAGTGTCAAATTAAACAGCAGTTTCTCAACAATGCTTTAATGTCTTGATATCACGATTAATTTTAGTTGTGAATTAATTATTTGGCCTTTAATAGACCACAGTCTCTAATATTGAAAAAAATATTTCTCGAGTTATAACGTCCCATCGTCCACCATATTTTACGTGAGCGTTTGGTTAGATGCAATAATATAAAAAAGTAAGCAACGAGCTGTACAGATAATGCATATTTTAAAATAAAAAATAAAGTTTAAAATTGTAATATTTTATGGCGTTATAAAAACGGAATCACGTCAAGTAATCAAAATAGCGAGACATTAAATTATGAAGCATCCTTCGATATTACATTTTCCAGAACTTCCATATCGATATATTACACGTTAAGAATGTTATAAAACCTCAAACATTTCCCATTCAGTTATGGCGAATTGTAGTTTCTTAATATAAAGTACAGATGGCGCCACGTGTTCAAAAACAGCTTAATGTGTATTTTCCGTCGTGTGCCGCTTGGAACGCCACGTGAAAGACAGAAAAAGCGCCAGATGTCAGGGTGTCATATGCCTGGATGCCCGCAGTGAGCAAGCCAGAGATGTGAGAACAACAAGCGCGAGGCTGCGGGTGCACCACAGCATCTTTTGTACGCGTTCTACTGTGCGTCGTTACACATGCCTGACGCGATCCAAATGAAATGGGCGCCATGAAGTGCATTCTCCCATTTCAGATTCCGCCACGTATGCGAAAACATTTTAATGTTTTTTCGCTTGCATAAATCATTTACGATATCAAACTATGTTTGTCGGAATGGTTCGACTATATTTTGTTTCAAAAACCACCTTGGTGGCTCTTAAGTGGCAATGACATTAAAACGTCTCAGTTCCTCTCAGCCAACGCGCTGGCCTATGGATCTATATTTTTCGGGTTTAAATATCGGCCGAGGTGCCCGCAATCCGACGGAGGCCAATCTGAGATTTCGGTTGCACGTCAAAGATCTACGGTTAGTCAAAATAAACCCGCAATAATTGTTTGTTTTTTTTTTATTTGGGCGTGTTAAGTGTTTTTTGTTGGTTTCGCTTGTGAAACCCTAAGATCTGAATATTTGCTTTGCTTTACATTAGTTCGGAGCGCAACCAACGCTACGGGCTGATGAAGCCACTGAAGCAGCGCCCAGAGCGCGAAGTTAAGCTGTTCGTTCTCTTTCTGTGCCTATGCGGTCGGGCTAAACTAGACCCACTAAATAAGCTACGCTTCATACAGATATGGATGCTTAAAATGATGGTTGTCAGTTATCTGAAGCTTTATCTGAAATCACAGGAAACGCTTTTCCGTCCTCCACAAATGTTTAAACAGTTGGCGACAAAGCAAAGCAATATTACGTGAGCTTCCTGACACCGAAACTATTGCTGAGGAAGTCGCACTTTTGAATCATTACGACCGGCAGTTGCATTTGATTTGTTACTAACCACCAACATGGCGGCGCCCAAAACAATATCGGGGGAAAAATTGCCGATACTCTAAGTGTAGCTCATTTGGTCTAGCTCACAGGATAAATCAAGTGCGGTGGGGGATCGTTGGCCGAGTGTGTTGTAACACCGCAGATCAGAGCTCGAGTGCGAGCTCCGTTCAAAGCACGGAGCTCCCGCTGCAGAGCTTGCAGGGACTAAATCTCCTCGATGTATTTGGATTGGTCTTTCAAATAACCTCAAAGGTGCCACTGCATGAGGCCCGTGTCTCGACCGGCCCTTGGACACAAATGGCGACGCAGCAGTAATACATTCGAGGTGCCCGTGTGGCACGCGTGCCACACGGGCAACTCGAATGTCATTTACAACGAATGACATTCATGTGATCAACGAATCGGCTCGCAATCTGTCGCGCGTAGAACGCCCCACGCTCGGAGTGTCGCGCGCTGATTGTCCGATCCTTCAAATGTCATCCGTTGTAAATGGAATTCAAGTTGCCCGTGTGGCACGGGCACCGTGGGCACGGGTATAAAATAGGGAGTTTTAGAATAGCGCACGCTAAAGCTTTGCGTACGCAAAGAATAGCGTCGTCGCCACTGCGCATGCTCCGAACGCAAACCAGGTTCTGCGCTTTGCGTGCGCAATTTTAGCGAGCGCTATTTCTCGGAAATAGCGTGCGTACGCCAAGAGTCTTTGCGCTTCTCCAAGTAGGATTCGTAATGAGAAGTTGGCTAATGCCAAGACGAGCAGAGTGAAAAGATGGCGGCTTCCGGGGTTCTTTCGGCGGCTGCTTCGGCGACGTCGTGAGTGCGACGTCGGCGCGATCCTCGCGACTGCGATTTGCAATACGGGACGACATTGTACTCGGTTTGGCAACGATCACCGGCAACTTGATGCTTGCGACGCGCGAACATTTCTCGGCGAAGGTAGGATGTGCGAAGGTCAGTACACGAGACCTCTCTTGCCGAGGCGACGCGAGCGGACACGACCGGTCAACCGCTCGCGTCGCATTTTCACGTTTAAACAAATCTAAAATAATACTCTGGACCAAAAAACTTGTTTGTTCTCAAGTTACAGCATTTCGTGTGTGAAATAAAAATTGTGACTGTATCTTGGTAGCGTCGCAAGCGCGAGATGGTTGGGCTTTTGCGTCGCGACGGAGAAACGCTATTCTAAAACTCTCTCGCGTCGCGTGCGCTAATACAAGCGCTAAATTTAGCGCTAGCGTGCGCTAAAAGTGCGTACGTTATTCTAAAACTCCCTAATGACTGGCCCTTGAAAGCGAATGGCGGCGGAGTGCCCGCTCGTGGCACGTGTCTTGCGCGTTTTCACAATAGTGGCTGGCGGTACTTGTAAAAAACGCCTTTATTAAGGGGCTTTAGCAGGGACCCTGGGTTCAGTCGCCCATCTGCATCCTACCGTAATGCGATCGTGTATCACATATACTGCGTAATGCACGTTAAAGACCCCGAGCTAACAGTTGCACTGCACTTCTTATAACCTTCATCGGGTAACAATGTCGTCCTACGAAATTGCTGCTCTCTAAAAAACTAACGACTAATTTTGAATGCGCCGTTACATCGCATTTTTAATGTGTGTTCGCGTTCTTTTTTATTTTTATTTTTGTGTCTACATCTTTGACTATGTGGCTCTTACTTATAATGAAGCAGACTATAGTTGTCAGACTTCTGGAAAAATATTATATAACTAAGAAAATGGCACGTGAACCTAAAAGTAAAAAAAAAAAAAAAAAAAATAAAAGAAAAACGCATAGGCGCACTTAATAAAAATAATTGAAATAATAGAAATGATTACAATTGTGTTTTCAAAGGTTTGAGCCCCCCAAACGATATATAAAAGCGAGTTCGGTGCTTTGGATGGCGCGCTTGTTCGAGTGGGGGATCGTTGAGCGCACCAAACGCTATAAAAGCGAGCTAGATGCTTTGGATGGTGCACTTGTTCACTGGAAGTGTAGTTCAGGACAGTATGCTCGCACTTGTATGTTCCGCTTCGCTTGCAGGATAAAACCAAATACTTTATTGGTAATGTATTTAGCGAAACAAAGCTCACCTTCTGTATATGTGCAATGCCCTCAGTTTTCGCGTGATTACACGCTTGTTTATCATCATTGTTTTCGTACCCCACAGCGATTCAGTTCGTGCTCTTTTGTGTGCTACATGAATTATTAGAGACCAAGGTAACCCAAGAACATTCTTTTTCGCGGATTCTAAAAAAAAAAAAAAACCTATGCAACTTGTTACGTGTGCCAACCCCAATAGAAAATATTCTAAGCTTCACATATGACCGCTTGCCTGACTAAACATTGTTGTTTGTCAAGAACAATTGCGATCGTATGAAATGACGTGGGAAAAACTTGTTCTAAGCACGCGACCGTTGGCATGCAGTGAATACTCATAATCGGCGCCGAGATGATTGGTAGCTGTCAGCAGGTGGAGTTTTTCTACTAACCCAGAGTTAGAATGTTTCCTTCTTTCTGTTGTAAGCAATCAGGAGACAACTTACACCAAATCTGAGGGTAATAAATTACTATGCGCATTCAAACACAATGGCCTGAGCAGTATATGTGTACAAGCTTTAGCTTTTGATGCACCCTTAACTTTTGACACGCTCAACGCTAGTGTAAAACGTAGGGTTGTTTTATTCTTAATCAGCGTACCATGTGCGTGCTCACACTATATTTTATACAACGTGAAAGCCTACCCGTTTGCATTGTTTTCATTTTTGCACACCACTACTTGCGCGCATGAATCACCAACTGGCAAAGGATGTCACAAAACCAATTTACAGGGTTGTTTTTTTTTACCGCAAAAATAAACTACGCATTGCCTAACGCTCATTCTCCGCCCAAAGGTAGCGCTTGGTCACAACCAGATGCCAAAGTTTCATCCCGAACGGACACCTTATTCAAAAGTTATAAGTGATTTTCTGAAAATTCAAATGAGAAAAATGGAGCCCATTTTTGGGCCTGTTTTTCGTTTCTGGTGCCATAGAGCCCCATGTATTCGAAAACTGTGTCGGCCGCTATTTTCCCGTTGAACTTTTCAGAAAATCACTTATAATTTTTTGAAGAAGGTATCGTATTGGGCTGAAACTTTGACATCTGGTTGTACCTCTAGCGCTACCTATGGGCGTAGAATGAGCGTTCGGCGATGCATAGTTTATTCTTGCGGTAAAAAAAAAAAAAACTGTATTTTTTTCATTTTGTGACACCCTGCAAGTTGTTTAAACTATGTGCAAAAGCTATCAACAGACCCAGAATCTTTGCATGGTCAGTCATTGCATTTATCACCGAATCGTATTAAAATTAATAATTATTTTTTATTGCTGTGAGTTTATTTTTAACCTCTGTATTTTTTATTATGACCCCCGCACCAGTCCTACTTTGGGTTTACCAAACTCAACATCTAAACCTGAGTGTCATTTTTTGTGTTTTCCAGTCTCGTGGTTTGGGTCAAAATAAACACCCAGTCACCTAAATGAGACACCTGACCGCCCAGAAAATAGTCTTTTCTTTTAGGTAGTTAATTCCTCAAGCTAGAATGTTTGAAACCAGACTATGACGTCATCACGTTTTGCTGGAAATCCACAAAGATCCAAACACATGCACGATAAAAGGGCCGGCCCGTCATATTGCCGCCCGCAGAGCCGATTAAGCAACGCTCGGTCACGGTCTTCTGGAAGATTCGCGTTCATTCTTGCACCAGACGGAACTTTCGCCCTGTTTTCTTGTACTCGAAAGTGCCAGTTCATCCTCGCCCGGAACGCGCGACGCTCGAAACCTCTTTGCCGAACTTTCGAGATGGTGACGTGACGCACTCTAGATAAGCAGCTGCCAGCGACCTTGTCGAGTCAGACTCTCTCTCTCGCTCTTTGTTACGCTGCCGAATCGCCGCCTGCTTTTCTGCTGCCTCGACACTCTTTGTTTACTTTTTTTTTTGTTTGGAACAAGTTCGCCGATTAAACCTTTATTTTTCAGTTCACTCTTCGTTCTCTCGTCACCTTCATTCGTATCAGTGTAAATCTGATCACATTGTAATATGGGCCATTGGCCTCTGAAATCTCCGATAACGGCGCACAAGCAATTTTATATTTTTCAACGCGTCGGTAGTTTTGTTGTGCATGTGTCTCGCCATTTGGCTTAGGACGATTTTCGTGTTTTGTTCTGCCTACATTTGCTGGAGCCGTGAGCTCGGAGCGTGGCAACTCCTTGCACGAGAAGTGGCGGAGCCGTGCGCGTTCCAAAGAAAGCTCGTGCAGAGAAAACCAAGCAAGGGACCAGGGATGTCAAATTATGGATATAGAAGAATATCCAACTGTATCGAAGCGCCACCACACACGATTTCTCGCATTGATGTACAGGCCTGGAAGGCGATCCCATCGCCATCTGTTGGTTCAGAATCACACTATCCAGGGGTGGGGTTGCACCTTAATGAACGGGCGCTAAAATGTACTTCCTGGTGAAGAATGTCGTTGAAGGAGAGGTTGAATATATCTCGTTGGAACCTTGCCAAATGAGTCTATCTAGAAATGCTGCATGTAACAGTCATATATTAAAGACTGATGAGTTGCCTACCTGGGTCTGGAATACGTTTCTACCACATTGATCCCGCATTTGGCGTATTAGATTTTCTTTACACCGTGGTGGCAAGGACTTTATCTCTCCAACGATATCCGGGTTGGATTCGGATTGTACATCTGGAACGAATACGTTGTAAGGTTTATTTAGAGGCAACACTTTAACTTCAAAAATTCAGTCAATTTATTTCATTTAGTTGGTTTTCTCTCACCACAACGCATTCTGGCAGGGTGTCTACCATTTACATATCTGCCCTTTCGATGCAACAATTTATGCCAATGCCCAAAGGATTTAAATATGCACGACTACAATTTAAAAATGGAGGTGCGTAGATTTAGGTAAAATATATTTTATTTGACCAACATTTGAAGGTGGGGTCATTTTCCGTATGAACGCTGAACACATTATAGATATTATAAAACAATATTTAGTCACGTTTCATAATTAGTCCTAAAATGAAAAAAAAAAAACGCTACATATAAAACAACGCACCTCGCCACTACTGATGAAAACCATTTGAAATTTGAACGGTTTACCAACTGCACTCTAAAAAAAGTCCGTGCGTCTTCTTTCCCGCAGAACACGCGGACCGCCGATCACCGCTGTTTGCGGAATCAGCTCAGCGAATCACAATGCCGAAACATATGTTTAGACCAAAAAGCGAAGTCTGCGATGTAGCATCAAGCAATGCAAGCGTGACGTTTGGCAGTGCTTAATGATACATCGCAGACTTCGCTTTCTGGTCTAAACATATGTTTCGGCATTGTCATTCGTTGAACTGATTCCGCAAATAGCAATTATTAGCTGCCCGGGTGTTCGGGAAAGAAAACGCACGGCTTTTTTTTAGAGTGTGATAAGCGCTAATCTAAGTATAAAAAAAAACTGCATTTATGAGACTCCTATGTTTTGTCCAAGTGAATCAATTTCCTTTGAGGGAATGGCCCAACTTTCAATTCCCGAAAAAAACTTTTCTTGAGGATGTATAATACGCTCAGTCGCGGGAGGCAGGGTTTGAAAACAAATGTGCCTTAAACTTCAAAATTCGGAATATTGCCATGAATATAATGGGTATACGAATGTAGAGCTAACAATGATAGTTCCTACAAGGCGTACTTTTACCTACCAATCAAACAAATAAAGGTTCCGCTGCATCATTTGTCGACCACAAAAGGCGACTGTCTTGACTCTGCGAATGACCTTTGCATTTATCCAGTGTACGTTGACTGCTTTCTTATGCACAGTACGTTCAGGCAAGTTCTAACCCAGAACACACGATGATAGCCGAGAATGGATCGGAACGTTTCAGTATAGGAAAGACTGCTCAAAGAAAGAATCCGTCCGAGGGAGGCTTGAAGTTCGAATCTCGATCGTCCAATTCGCGGTGAGACGCTCGCTAGGGACGCTTTTGGTTTCCTCAATTCGGTTAGTGCACGTGGTACCCACGCTGTTATGTTTTTATTCTCAGAGTGCATGGAAGCTTGGAATTGCACGTGCTTGCACCAGCAGTCGAAGTTGAAGTATCCTCACTCCGGGTTGCCCAAATTTCACAAGGCGGCGACACCTAAACTTCCAGCAAAAAATAGTAATTACAAAAAAAAAAAAAAAAAAAAAAAACTGCAGCCAATAGTTTCCTTGGAATTCAATGCGTCAAGATTGGTACCCGGTATCACCTTCATGAGAAATGTGCACGCAGTGGAGAACATCCTGTTTCCACTTTCTTTAAGCATGGGCTTGACTACTCAGACTTCTTAGAGCGCCCTTACTCTAAGAAAAATAAAGAGGAACAGCCTTCTTTATGGAGACAAACACATTTCAATACGAACACATCGGATTTTGGTAAGAGTAACTGGCAAGAAACATGTTGCTGTGTTCGCCTGGCAGCAGATCTGTTCGCCAAATTGTTCGCAGTCGGGTAACAAAAGCGACGACGTCACTCTGTCAAGAAAACACAGGGACACACGGAAATGTTATTTGTTTACTTCCGTAAGCGTGCGCGCGTCACAGGAGTGTCCTTTTACGAGCTATTTTCGCTTTCGCCAGAGCTTGCTGCGGGATGGCCGTCGTCCATGACAATTTAAGTACTTCACAAAAAGTGCGCTCGTGGGCTATTTCGCCGTCCCATTGAATGGGCGGAGTGTGAACAATAAGTGTTCCAAAGACGAACTTAACTCAGATTGCTGCGTTTCTTCAGCACCCAATATTTTGACGAGCCATGCACAAAAAGAAGCTTTCTAACTCGATATCTAACTCAAATTTCCTACGGCAACATCAGACTAAGCTACCAATAAACCTATTATTCCAAATTCTTTAATGTTTGCCTTTTTTTGCGTGCTTGGTTATTAAAGCGGCCCTGCAATCATATTTAAGCGTCTACCTTTTTTGCGGTTTCCACGTCTCCTGGGGTTCGGGCAAGCCAGCGGGCACGGAGAGAGTTACTAAATATCAGCGCGTCATATTTTAACCGGACGACGCGGAAACGTCCTCCACCGACGGGGGCGACCCGCAGTACCGAAAGCGCGCGTTATGTGACGTCTTTGGTCCTGGGCTTACTACTGGTCAGAGCCGCTAAAAGCTTCTTTTTTTTAGTCGAAATACAAAATATACGTAGCGCCAGCCGTTTCAATTATGTATGAAAGTAGTTTTTGTTCAGTACTTTTTATCAGAAAAGAAACAAATGCATTTTATAAAGTACGGAAACAAGAAGACCCGTCGACATACCCGGCACCAAGCGGTGGAAAGGCGGCGCATACTAGAAACGAGTAGTGGGATCAGGCGCCGACATGGAAAGGTCCCGGATGTACGCGGCGGCGATGTGGTCGTTTTCGTACTAGAGGATCCGACCGGCTCCGAATGTTCCAAAGGCCTTCGACGAGCACCTTTGTCTTGCGGTTTGGCCGTTTTGCGGTATGGCAGCGCGAAGTGGCTCCCATTCTGAAATTATCTTTACCCCGTTTTTGCGGTCGTTTGTGGCCAATGGAGTGTCATGATAAATTAGTGTTTAATCGCGCTGCAAATGCAATGAAAGCCGCTCTGGCTACCCGCTGCATACAGCCTATCAGGAACATGCTTTACTGGCGCCCTCTCGCGCCGTCGACACGGAGTTCAGCAGCCGTGAGCGCTCGCTGAGCTCGCTAGGCCTCCTGTAGTTCACGGCCACTCAAGCAACCAAGGACGTCATGAAGGAGATTATTTTTTGCTTGTTTTTGTAATTTTAATTTGCCTATAACTTTTAAAATAAAGCGAAATTCGAGAAAAGAAATTTTTCATTAAGTTACTACGTTCAGCGCGCTCAGGTTCGGTGCAAATTAAAAAAACAGTAAAAGGTGCTTGCAGGGCCCCTTTAAGAATTGATTATCTTTAGGTGTCGGAACTGATGGCCCATATGATCCCGCTCCTATCACAATAAATGATTTGTCATCACTAGTCCTTCTAATATTATTTTTATTTCATTTTATGTATTTATAACCAGTGACTGGTAATTTAATTTTTTACATTTAGCCATGATGTCGCCCGATGACCACCGAGAGTTCTAATTTTATTACTGGTTCATTCCTTAGCAAAGAAATGTTTAAGTTTCCCAGGCAGCACACCAATGTTGGACCTACATTGGGCCAACAATGGCAAACACTGGCTCCGGAGGTTGGTCCAACATTGGTATTCTGGCCGAGCGCAACTTCTTCCAATGTTGGCCCAGCCATTGGCACCAACGTTGGGCCATCGTTCAACCAATGTTCCAGCCATCATTGGCACCAACGTTGGGCCATCGTTCAACCAACCTTCCAGCCGTCATTGGCGCCAACGTTGGGCCATCGTTCAACCAATGATCCAGCCATCATTGGCACCTTTTTTAGGCCATCGTTAAACCAATATTTCAGCCATCGTTGGCATCCACACTATGTCGACATAGTGTGGATGCCAACGATGGCTGAAATATTGGTTTAACGATGGCCTAAAAAAGGTGCCAATGATGGCTAATGATGTATAAGAAACAGGCCAGGGGTTCTTAAAACTCAATGTTGGAATAACCAGGATTTAAACACATTGCCATCATTGCATGGCCAGCATTAAAGATATGGCATTAACACTGGGACATGCCAATGAATCAGCTTGACTGCAGATAACGGCCTATTCAATGATTGAACTTGTATACCAATGATGGCGTAGCCATTGAATTAGTGTGAATGCCAAAATTGGCATCCAATGATCATTGGCTATGCCAATTTTGGCTTTCACACTAATTCAATGGCATGTCCCAGTGTTAATGCCATATCTTTAATGCTGGCCATGCAATGATGGCAATGTGTTTAAATCCTGGTTATTCCAACATTGGGTTTTAAGAACCCCTGGCCTGTTTCTTATTAGCAGCCCACTGCAAGAAAAACATTCTGGGCACAAATGGCAAGGTCGTCCTATGCTTTGTCTGTGCACTATTTTATCTGGCGAGCAAATGACTATTTCAAGGTCAATTAATACTTTTTTCGGAACTTTTATTGAAAGGGGCTAGGGAGGAAGCTCAGCGGGGAGCCTATGCCTGGTCCTGGGGAAGGTCCTGGGGCGAGTCCTGGGGCTGGGGAGCCATTACGGCTTCCGAACGCCTCTTCCTGCAGCCTCCCCTGTCGCAAGACCCTGGCAGCCACTTCAGCACCATCTTAAGCTGACGACTCTTCAATTGTTAGCTTCGCACTGATGGCAGCTACGAAAAGATCCAAAGGTCAAAGATCAACGCTTTCAAACCCACATTGGTCTTAGTAAAGCAGCACTTCAACAAATGTTAAGGTTTGAGTGTCCCCTAAAAAGTCCCTCGCTCACGACTTTTCAGTCCTTGCGGCGTAGCACCCGTGGTAGCCGATGATCAGGGGTCTACGATGTCAGGGCCGAGGTCCGGACGTAGTGACGAGGCAATTGACCGATGGCCGAAGGCTTGAATCAGGCCCCGTACGCCGGTGGCAGCCTATGACCAGGTGTCCGCCAAGGTCTGGGCCGAAGGACGTAGCGACGAGGCAGTTGGGCGTTGGCCGAAGGCTTGAGTCAGGCTCAGAACGTCTGTGGCACGGAGTGGCAGCGGGAGTTCAACTGCGCCACGCATGCAGTCTTGTCTACCTCCGGAAGGTTGGCGCCCGGACTGCGTGAGAAGTGGGTTGTGGGTCGGGCCTCTTGACGTCTGGTCACGCCGACGGAGGTCCGGCCTGGTCGCGTCTGCACCGTCCTTTGTCAACCGCCCGAGTCCCCTCTCGCGCTCCTCGCATGCCCCCACCTCGTCTTCTTCTTTCTCGTCCTCTTCGGCTGGTCGCGGGATCGCTCATAACACCAGACTAAAGCCTGGTTCAGACAGTTGCGTTTGACTGCGTTTTACTGCGTTGCGGCAGCGAGAAACCAGGACATCCCTGCTGCTTATATCGCGTGCCAAGATGATTCCTTGAATTGGATTCCACGCTTCATACGAAGCACAGATGTGCCGGTGACTCGCTTTCGGTACTCGACGCAACTCAGTCAAACGCACTCAAACGCAAGTGTCTGAACCGGCCTTAAGCCAATCAATTGGCGACGTGCGCGACCGAAAGCGTCGCTGTGGTCGGCCTTTCACGATTGGCCCAAAAACTCACTGACTATGACGTCGGAAAGGGTATACCATCGACGGAAATAAGAAGAATGAAGGAACTTTAATTTCGACGGTGTTGGCAGTGTTCCTTTGAGAACGCAATGATTTCAGGCTTCCACCATGCTATTTACAAACACCATCGAACTTGTTGTTCGCAAGGTAATGACGTGACAAGGGGGAACCATATGAGGGCGCCACCAAAACATCTCGCCGCTAATTACCAACGTTGGTAGGCCACTGGCTAAGACAGGCAATTGGTGGCCAGCTTAAACCAATCGTTTATTTTTAACCTGTCACCGAACACGGTTTTTTTTCTGCGTGGACGTTCAAACTTGCTACAGCTCGCAATGCATACAGCGTTCTAATTCAGTTGCTAACTTGCTCTGCGTGTGAAAACAGAAGAATCGTTTCCCCCGGAGGCATAGCTAGAGATTGTTCTCAGCGTGCGCGATCAGCACATTAAAAGAACTAAGCCAATTATATATAACATTGGTAAGCCACTGGCTAAGACAGGCCAATGTTGCCCAGCCTAAGTCAATCGATTACCAATGTCAGTAATTGATTGGCTTAAGCTGGCCAACATTGGCCTGTCTTAGCCAATCGATTACCAATGATGGCAACTCATTGGCTAAAATACACCAATGCTGGCCAGCATAAGCCAATCGATTACCAATGTTCGTAACCAATTGGCTAAGACAGGCCAATGTTGGCCAACCTAAGCCAACCAATAGCCAACGTTGTTAAGGCGTTGGCTGAGGTTGGCCAATGTTGGCCAGTCTAAACCAATCGATTGCCGACGTTGGTAAGCCATTGGCTGAGGTAGGCCAATGTTGGCCGGCCTAAGCCAATCGATTACCAACGTTGGTGAGCCGTTGGTCAAGTCAGGCCAACGTTGGCCAATATATTCCACTGTACCACCAATATTGGTTCTACGATGGCCACATCGGCCCAATATTGGACCATTGTTTGCCAATTGGATGCCGATGTTGGCCCGACGTCGTGTGCTGTCTGGGTTTGTCTTCCAAAGCTGCCTGTAAAATACCGAATTATTTCAGCTCAACATTAAGCTTGATTACCATTAAATATTGTCGGCCAAGTTTTCATTTAGGCAAATTACTAGGCAAAAAGGAAACCTACAGGCGGGACACACTTCAATCCGAGCCATATATGTAGGCATGTTTCCACTCCAAAATTGGCTCAGCCACCGATTCGGGCAACAGGCGTCGTGCGGCACAGTTTGCTTCTCATTTTAGTCGCCTAAAGCTGTCACGCAAACAAAACATTGTCACTGTCATCAGTATTGTGCTGCTGCTTGCAAAATATAACAAGATTGTGAGGCAACAGAGTGAACTACCATCAAGCTGACCGCTTGTTGGTGAACATGCTGTGCTGATGTGACCGACGGGTTTCCTTAATGTGACCTGCAGCCTCCTTAACTTGACTATAGCGAAGCACGTCCTTTAGCCATTCAATCGAAGCCAAGGCTTAAGGATGTAAATTAGACATTCGGATATTTATGTCCTATAAGTAAAACTAGATGTCTAAAGTTTCTATAAATATATTGATAAAACCGCCATGCGCAGAACTGTATTTTATGAGAAAAGCAGCCGCCCCTCACGTTCAACATCAGGCCTTCCCACCACGTGCCGCCGCGTCTTTACAAAGCGTCGCCTCTGTCCCTTTTTTACGCCTTTTTCCTTGCGACGACACTCTGAAGAATGCACAGGATGCAGTGACGGAGCGTCGTGTGGTGCGACTAATCACGTGTTAACACGCGCAAGCGCTTGGCAGGTTGTTGGCAGAACAGGTGCTTGGCAGATGCCCAACCCTGCTAACCTCCAAATACTGTACAGCGCCCTTACGGGCGTTGTAGGGTATTTTAAATAAATAAAGAAAGAAACATGCGCTACTCCACGCTTCACATATTCACGAGATCTCAGTAAAATTGGTTAGAATGCAATTCTGCTTTAAAAATATAGCAGCTGACCTAAATAATATTGTTTTCTTAGTCACCTGCTATTTATCCTTCCGTGGAAACTAAAATGTAGCTGGACAATCCTGAAACCAACGTAGTGTCGGTACTTATATATACTATATTTTACAAGTAACTAAGATGGCAGAAGTATTTCTGCGCGCAGCTGTAACTGTAACGAGATGCATCTAGAAAGTTGCAGCTGTGTTTGTAGCTCAATTACATTTAAGTTACAGTAAAATGTAGCTGTTACTCAGACATCTTTTAAGAGTAACTGTGACTGCTCTGGAAACCAACATATCTTGAAGTGTCTACAAAGTAATTTAAAACAGTTTCATTTTAACTAAAATCTACAATGACAAAAAACACTGATTAAAAAAATACTAATTTAGTAAACATACTTGCCAAGGGCTATTGCTTGAATGTATAACACGTAATAAATCTTGTTAGTGAGCTTCCCTAGAATGCTCCTTACAGCTCTATGAACTCTAAGAAATTAACAGGCAGGTGCTTTGCAGGACGACTATTTTCCCTGCAAGGCACTCGGGAGACCCAATCCATTCAATATGTAACGGCCTTAGGGAGTAATCTGTTTCCAAGCAACCACCACATGCGTACATCGATACCAAGAGCATAAAGCGCAGCCATAAATGTACAAGAAGTTCTCCTCATGGAACCGAACCAATCGGACCCCGGTCCTTATTGAACGCCACACAATCTACGGAGGAAGGCTCGGTGAATGACAAGGCCAAAGAAAAAATTAGATCCAAAGTACATTCTGCGTTGTCACACTGAGCAGGGTTGAATGTCACGTTCAGTGTTTGTCATTGGATCTTTCAAGTGCTTCGCGGGAAAGTGAACTCTCCAGATTTCTTAGAGCATTGCTCATATCACTAAGTAGTAAAACATTCGTATACAGTAAATGCTTACCACAAGGCAAATGCGTAAAGGCCACCATAACCATGAAGGGGGCAAGTTGCATTTTTACGTTAATACGCGTAAGGCTGTCACGGGAATCGTCACCCTGAAAAAAAAAAAAAAAGATAATTAAATACCCTGATTATAAAATAACCTCAAATATTTCGAGTTTCTTTCCTAAATTGCCAATATTAAGATTATTTTACATGCTTAACAAAATGCCATTTGGATCTCTTTACATTATCTAATCAGTGATTTCTACTAAATATTTGGAAATTTACTCATGCCTTCCAAAGTTGTTTTTACTTCAGAGGATGAGTCTTAAAATCTATATAATATCGTGACGCGTCTCTATAACTTTAATATGTGCATTCTTGACTGAAAGTATCGCTAATAAAATCAGGCTAGATGTGTCATGTAATTCTCGACTTAAGAAGGGTCTAGTAACGGCATTTTTGTAGATTTTCGAAACATTTTTAGAAAATATCTCGTACAACTCGTTGCGTTGCTCAGACACCTCCAAATTTAATTAACTTCACAAGTCAGTGCCAATATGAGAAAAATATAGACTAGTATAAATATATTCGTGCATTAAAAAATATATTGTTCTTAAAACAAATACACGTTTCTCAATCCCGAGGCGACACTGAAATTACGGCATTACGAGAAAGTACCAGAACTTCACAGTTTCGACTTACCGGCGCAAGCTTCAAGTTCGTGTCTCCACGCGTTCATGGATCTCTTTATATGGACATCTTTCGTTTAAGGATTAAGGCGTTGCAACATTTTTTTTTTTTTCTTCGAGGCGACTTTTTGTTTTGGTTTTTCAATGCTAACATGTAGTTTCACGAGAATGTTTCTTATTTTTAAGTAAAGTAACTCTCCCCACAGTGTATAAAACCACAAAGGCAAAATGCTGAGTGATTCTGTTTTTAGTTTCCTTCTTTTCCTTCTTTGTTTAGAGATCACACAACTGTTTTCAATTCTTAGCGAAGCAGTTCTTCTGTTCAAGCGGTTTCCTAGAATTGCTTTTTTTTTTTTTCAAGTTGACGCAATGCGATTGTTGCGTTTTTTAGATTAGTTTTTTTTTCATCCAGGCGAGTTTCGACAAACAACGCCATCTCACTATAGCTGCAGAACAAGAATAAGATGATCCGGGCTCTAAGCCCTGCCTTGCTGGAGCTGTAAGGGACAATATATACCCACAAAACAACCCTCGCTCTAAACTGGAATACATGTGCCTCCACATGTATTCCAGTTTCCTCTATATTCACAAAGCCTGGCAGTTCGATGACGGAGTCATCTGCATCCAGGTGGTCAGGCCCGCACCGCCGCACCTCGCCGCGGGCCGCTTCGGGCCACTGCGCGTGCTGCGCAGACGTGGAAAGGGCTTCTCTAGTGGCGTCCCTTGCAACTACGCCGCACGAGAGCCAATAGGAGCCTCGTTCCTTGATGACGCGCGCCAGCCAATGGGAGCCTATCCATCAGATTTCTGCTACAGACGACAGGCTTCGTTCCACTGGGTGATGATGATTGGGGTTTAATGGCGCAAGAATCGTTCCACTGGGACAGGGGAAGGTGCCGTTTCGCGCGGCTTCAAAGCTGATGACGTCGGTTCGCTCCATGGACACTTAAAGGGGTACGGAAACCAAATTCTGGAGCTCATTTCTTTGTTTCAACACGACGCAGGTAGCAGCACAACCACATAAACATAAATATTGCGCTAGAAAACGCAAGAAAACATATTTTAAAGTGAATTAAACGATAATCAAAAACCACCTGGTAGTTGGTTATGAAGCTTCAATGGAATGTCGTGACGACAACATGCCTCTGAAAGCAGCGCCGCAGCGGTATGTCCGCTCACTGGTATAGATTGCCTAGGCCTGAACGCAATACCGAGGCGTCTTGGTGGAAAGAGCCAAAACGAAGTGAGCCACCTTGGTTTCAGCTCTCGCGCGACGTGCAAACGCGTGCTTCGGTTGTTCTCAGGTTTGGTGCGCGTGCTGGCCCCGCGATATCTACAGCCCTTGGGTACTTCGACAAAGCGAGATTGTAACGCGTTGACGCCTCCAAGTGGCAAAACTCGTCACTACGGTACGCTTGGTCGTCCGAGGCATGATGACGTCAAGACGTCTGCCGGATCTCCCGAGGTGCATCGCGCTCCTCCATGGCTGATTTTGAAGCGCTCGCCAAAATCGCGGCATTTAGAGCATAAAATATAGCCATCTGCTCAAAATACGACCGTGCGATTATTCATTACAGGCTTAGCTGATCATATTGAACTCATTTCTTGATGTTTTCTCTATATTTCAAGTTTCGATTCCGTATCCCTTTAATGCTTTCGCTTTAAGGCCGGTTCACACACGTGAGCACGTGAGCGCTCAGCGCTACGTGAGCACTCGAAGCATCGCTCATGTGGCGCTTCCTAGCGCGTGATATAGCGTTTGGTTAGCGCTTCAGCAGCGCTCTGCTAGCGCCTCAGATGCGCTTCGTTAGCGCTCTGTTAGCGCTTCAGAAGCGCTTTGTTAGCGCTCTCACACTCCTTGTGCCGTGCTTGCTGCTGCGGAATTAGCGGCGAGATGTTTTGGTGGCGCCCTCCTATGGTTCCCCCTTGTGACGTCATTGCCTTGCGAACAACAAGTTCGATGGTGTTTGTAAATAGCATGGTGGAAGCCTGCAATCATTGCGCTCTCAAAGCAACACTGCCAACACCGTCGAAATTAAAGTTCTTTCATTCCTCTTATTTCCGTCGATGGTATACCCTTTCCGACGTCATAGTCAGCTTTTGGGCCAATCGTGGAAGGCCGACCACAGCGACGCTTTCGGTCGCGCACGGGGCTAATAGTGCCTGCACGGCGATTCCTTTGTTGTTGTTTTTCCTTTGGCATTGAAAGAAGAGGAAGTAAAAGAGCCGCTCTCCGAGCAAAGGGTCGACCAGGCGATCCCGAGTCATGGACTCTGAGCGACTAATTGATTGGGTACGACCTCATCGCTTTCTATTCGATAGGCGTGATCCTGCTTCCAAAGACACGCAGTTAGAAAATAATCGCCTTCGAAAGAGCTCTGTGTCTCGGTCCCTCAGCCTGGGGACAAGGTTCGCCGGATACCCGTCGGTTCCTCGGTGGCGAAAGATTTCGCGCACCCAGAAGGCTCTTCTGGGCAGTAGGTCGTCCACACATATATGCAGAAATTGCGTTTGTAAGAGCATTTGTCCTGTTTTTATTTCAGCGTCCCACACGTTCGCCATGGTACTGTTGATCCACAGCCAACCACAGGAACCGGAACCGCAGTGCACGCGCTAATCCGCAGCACCGGAATACAAGAAGCGCTACTGGAGCGCTAACACGGCGCTACTGAAGCGCTAACAAGGCGCTACTGGAGCGCTAACAAGGCGCTACTAAAGCGCTAATCAGGCTCTATATTGGAACGAAGTCACGCGCTGGGAAGCGCCCCATGAGCGCTCCTTCGACCGCTCACGTAGCGCTAATTTAGCGCTCCGCTGTATGTGTGAACAGGCCTTTAAAACTAAAGTTTAGTTATGGCGGCGCCCACGCATAGCTGCTCCGAAGCGTCTATAGCGAGCGCGTATACGGGATGGCTCCCCTTGCATAGGGCGCAAACAATATGCAGGTCAGGCAAATGTCTTTTTTCATCAAACCGCAAGCTTTCTTACTTCATATCATATCAAGAATGCGACTAAATGACCTATTACAAATGATTGATTTTTATATATCTCCAAAACCCCGGCATCGGACGTTTTTATTTATGAGCTTTTTTTTTTTTTTTATGGCGAACGCTTTGAAACGATATTGAGCAAAATTTGAAGTAAATTTGCGCATAAAAGTGCGATTACGCGGCACGCGCCGCTGAAACGTATGCAGAAGAACGACGCTGTCCTTGACGTCGTCCTTGCGGTCGTCCTAGATGTCGTCCAAGATCTCTAGGACAACCTCACTTGTCGCAGTACGTAAAAAACAAGTGTCGTCGGCGTCGTCGGCGTTGTTCTCGAAAGATGGCCAGGCGTCATCAAGCGTCATCAGCGTGATCTCATCAAGCGTCATCATATGTAATCAGCGTGATGCCACCTCCGGAGCGCAAGTGTGCAAAAGATGCGCTTCGGACTTCACCTGCTCTCGTTGTGTGCTTCGTACGAGGGACTGTGCGGCGCCTACATCTACTGCAAAGTCGCCACAGCCTCCTTAAGCGTCTTCCTCTAGGCATCGTTCTCGATGTCGCTTTAGACGTTTTTCTCTAGGCACTGTTCTTAACGTCGTCTTACACGTCGTCCTTAAGGTCGTCCTAGACGTCGTTCTTGACGTTGTCCTAGAGGGCGTCCTAGAAGTCCTATATGCCGTTCTTCACGTCGTCCCAGAGGTCGTCCTAGACGTCGTCCTCTTGGAATGGTTCGCCACGTCATCCTTGAGGTCGTCTTAGACGTCGTCCTAAAAGTCGTCCTAGACGTCGTTCTAGAAGTCCTTGACTGACTTTCGTCTTCCTACACGTAAGCAGTCTTGAATGCACTCGTGTAATTTTCTTTCTTTTTTTTTTTTTTGGTTGGGGGGGGGGGGGGGGGCGTGGGGGAGGTGGGGGGGAAGTTACAAGTGAAAGCTAAAAAATATTTTAACACACAATTATTGCAGGAATATTATGAGGGTTCAATCCCAAAATGTAATCCCGCCAAACTTTTGTTTCCATGGACAACTTAACTCGGGTATTGGCTGCCCGAGCCACGTTTTCTCGAAAACGAAATACAGAGAAGTAAAAGATTTTACATTCCTCTTTCCCCTCCCTCTCTGCGCTGCTTTCAGCTGCGTTTTCAGTCGTTTTTCTATCAACTCGTGGGGAATCTTTTTTTTTAGTTGCCAAGTTCAGACCATTTGCCTCGGAGATCCGTATACGTTGTTTCCAGATTAACGGTCTCGACAATCTCGGAGCGTTGCTACCCTGTCTGTCTATTCTTCTGCCCAGGTTTAGAAGGCAATGTACCGTTTGATGACAGCTGCTGGTTCTTGAACCAGGTTCGTAGCCTTCCTTGGGGCGACTGGTGTCATCTCCGATACCCGGGTCGCTAAACTCGTCAAGCACAAAGTTGGGGGCGAATACATAAAATTGAAAGAATAAAACACTGAGGGACAAGCACAGGACAACCGCTTTCTTTGCAAAGCGTGCAAAGCGTGCTGAGTGGACTCTCGTCACGATGGCGTCACGCGGGTCGAGATGTCATTCATCCAAACTCTCTCGGTACTCAAATTCCAGACACAGTGTGAAACACAAAATCGTAGCAAGCTTCAGCGGAGCGCGCGCGAGCAACACCGTGGGGTCGAGCGACTCAACAGCTGCTCTGATGACGCCGCGTCCACGTGTCCCTACCTGGCTAAGCTGCGTTAGGGTCAATGCTCTCGAGATTGTCTCTAGGCAGGCTTTGAATAATCTGAACTTTCCCGTCGCGAGATCGCCGTTTGTGGAAGCTATTGCTGACGACAAAGTGCAGCTTCACAATTTTGGGAAGGAGTTTTTTGGGACCGAAATCTTCGCTTCGAATTCCAGGCGAAGATTGAACTTTGTGATGTTGTGGAGCCATGTGCGGCGTACGCGGCTACAAAGATCATCTTCTGCCACTGTCAACAAAGCTACCGGGGTCACGCAGAGGCGGTTTATGTAGTGACTCCAGTAGTGTGTGAGAGAGGAGGAGGCGTCGGGGGATGGCGAGGAAAAACCCAGGGAAGGAAAATAGAAAGGGTTACGACCAGCACACACACACACACGCGCACATATACAAACACATAAGCACAAATACACACGTACAAATCGGGGTCAGGAAGTGCCGTAGAAAATGTTCGGGAGCAAATGGGGGTGGAGGATGGTAGTGAAGAAGCGGAATATATCTTCTACCGATTTTTTTAGTATGCCTTTCTAAAATGTATGGGCAGAATATAGGAAGGATCTGGGGCTGGCGCGATCGCCTCCCTTTTTTCCACCTTTATGCCCCTTGCCCCCTCTTTCGATACAACTGGGGGGAGGGGGTGAAAACTCGCCCCCTTCCCCGTCCTCCTGTTTCGAGTTCGACGCGTCGGCTTAGAGGCGTTCTAACTGAGCGACAAATAAGAACAACACAGCGTGACATTTTTTTGGAAATAATGGTTCTAGAGGTTCTGGAATTAAAATTATTTGCGTTCCATGGAGCTCACGGGCAGCCATGACAGATTTTCAAGAGAGGGGTTCGTGCAAGGGCTCATGCTAGGGCTCGTACTGTGCAGGCGCGTTCGGTGGCGTCCTTTTAGAGTTTTTATACCCTTGACGTCAGGACTAGGATTATCAGTTGCGAACGACAAATTCAATGATATGTGTTCGAATCGACGGTGACAAGTTTGACTGCGTACGATGGAAGCTTGGAGTCATGGCGTTCTTTAAACATCACTTTCAATATTGACAACCTGACAGTACTCATATTTTCTTTGATGAAAGCAGAATTAATCCCGCTCTGACTAATCTTAGGAAGCCGAACACACCGTCGCGTTTGCTAGCCTACGTGGTCAATACTCGTTAATAAGAAAAAAAAAAACAGTAAAATGATTTTATCCCCCAGGTGGGGGGGACAACTGCCCGGAGGCCAAATCCGCCCGAAGGCGGACAACACTTCTCGGCTGGTTCTGACCTTGCCACGTCGGGCTACACTTTGATCACCGAGAGAAATAGAAGGAGCGGCGTGGACGTTTTTCAGAAAATTATGCTTTCTCGGGGGAAATAAACGATATCAGACAGTCAACTTCGATGGTGTTGATTTTAAAATGCAATTATCTCAAACCTCCACCGTGCTTTTTAGAGACTATCAAACATCTTGGTCGCAGCTGGTAATCTTTCTCGTGATGTTAAATCTATGAACCACGGTCGTCTCCACGTGCTCTCTCGTACTACTCTTGGTCGGCGTCTAGGGAGTGGTAGGAATTTTTCGCCACTTTGAGGAAAAACGTCAAGAAGATAAACGGATCTGCGGGTTTGTGAGAAAAGAAAACTTCGTGGCAGTCTTTCGGCTCCTCTCGCTACTATTTCATAACACAAAAAAATCTTTGTGTTTGACGAGTTTAGCGACCCTGGGCCGGTTTGCTCATCTTGCGGCTGCGGTCGCGGCTGCGGCGAAGAGGGATTTTTACGTCACGTGACCAGCTCCATGGGGACAAGGAAGTATACCTAGCGTCCCAGCCTAATAGCGGAGTGATCCGCATCGCTTCAAGCACAAAAGCCTAATTTCGCTCGCAGAAACTGATTGCAGGGACTTTCATCTGGAGTTCAATAGACCGATCCCACAGCTAGTTTGAGTACGCCACCGCTGCCGCCATGCATCGTGGGAGCTGTAGTCTTTCTGCACGCGCGACAACCCTGCTGGAGGTCCGCGCGAGCAGAGCACGAGGCGGCATGGGCTGTCTCGTGAACTGGCGTCTGCCTCCTACGAACTACAGCTATGGCGGCGTCACGCATGCGTGGAACGCTTGGTGAGATCGGTCTATTGACCGCCCCTTTATACTGCAGGAGCGGCAGGTAAAGTTACGGCCAGGGAAAGTAAATAGGAGCCAAAATAAAGAAGAAACCACACGAGATAAAAGCGGTAGCAGAATATTTATATACCTCCACCGGCGGTGAAGCCTGGCGCATTCGGCTATGGTTGAGAGATTAAAGCGCCGGTACTTGTCGCCGCGGCATGTAAGTTCCGGGTTCAAATCGCGCTAGGGACTTCTTTTTTTCTTTTTTTTTGTATTTCGCGCGTGTCTTACTTTTTAGCTGTGATCCTTTTTAGGAAATCATCCACTTGCACTACTGCGCCTTACATGGTTTTTACTGTTAGTCCCACCTGTTCAATCGAAACACCGGGAAGAAAAAAAAGAAGAAAGATCAACGCAAGTTAACGCGCTGATGCAATCATTTCATTCCATTTGTTGATCCAAAGTCATTTTAGGTGTTTTAATTAGAGAGAGGGACCTAAATGACTTTGGATCATAAATGGAATTAATTATAATGAATTCCATTTGTTGTTCCAAAGTCATTTGAGGTGTTTGCTTTAGTAAGAGGGTTTGCGATGTCGACGCCTGATTCATTTTTGCATTCGGTCGTGATCGTCCGCTAATCTAACTAAAATTCAACAAGTAATGTGTTAATATTACAAAGCGATTGCACAACAAAATGTAAAGAGTATAAATATACTTTTTATCACATTCCATGCAAGTAAAAGTATGATCTCTTTTATTTCGGTTTTACTACTTTCTCAGACGTTTGACTTGCTGCCTTGACTGTAGGATTTCGCTCAATCAATGTAGCCACAGTTACTAGTCTTTTTTTTTTTTTTTTTGCTTGTTTTTTTTTTTTTTTTATTGTCACAACTGCAGTTTTTATTAGTCCTAAATAGGCATCTCTTGTTATTGAAAGGAATCGTAGCAAGAGCGTTATTCAAAAACATAAAACTGTAAATGCTGGGGAAAGGATGCTTGTTTCGGCTCCGTTTGTGTGAAAGCCATTGCGATGCTGTTATCTTGGTTTCCTTTTAATGAACATTATGAAATGATTGTATTAGCGCGTTAACTTGCGTTGATCTTTTGTTTTTTCTTCCCGGTGTTTCAATTGAACAGGTGGGACTAACAGTAAAAACCGCGGGAAAGAGTTGAGCACGTTGGTTACACATATTTAGGAGACACCAGCTGAACAACCCAAGCACACAAATGTAAGAAGGACGAGAGAGACGCATTCAACCGCTGGACTACCAACTGAAATTTAATGAAACACTTTATCTTCATCGACAGGCTAGGATCAATCATACCTAGCTTGCTTCACTTCTTCCTCTTTTTCCTCATTATTAAACTAAGGCATCCTCCTCGTCTGTCTACTTGTGGGCGGTACTTCCCCTCGCGGCCGCTGTTACATCGGCCAGACCGGGCGGTGTATAAATGATAGGACTCGGGAACATGCCAATAGCTTGAAGACCTTGACGGCAGCAGGTCACTTAGCCCTACATTGCCGCGACTGCAAGTGCAAGGCGAACCTAGACAAAGTTACCGTCATGGGGCACCATCGAAACCGGTTTGCACGCGAGGTTTTAGAAGCTTTAAACATACAAGAGAAAGGGGACATGTGTGTTAGTTCACCCTCTGTGTCCTTAACCAGAGAAGAGAGAACGTTCTTGCGAGGGGAAGTACCGCCCACAAGTAGACAGACGAGGAGGATGCCTTAGTTTAAAAATGAGGAAAAAGAGGAAGAAGTGAAGCAAGCTAGGTATGATTGATCCTAGCCTGTCGATGAAGATGAAGTGTTTCATTAAATTTCAGTTGGTAGTCCAGCGGTTGAATGCGTCTCTCTCGTCCTTCTTACATTTGTGTGCTTGGGTTCTTCAGCTGGTGTCTCCTAAATAAGTAAAAACCGTGTAAGGCTTTTTTTTTTATTATTGCCGTGTAAGGCGCAGTAGTGCAAGTGGATGATTTCCTAAAAAGGATCACAGTTAATAAGTAAGACACGTGCAAAACACAAAAAAAAAAAAAAAAAAGTCCCTAGCGCGGTTTGAACCCGGAACTTTCACGCCGCGACGACAAGTACCGGCGCTTTAACCCCTCGACCATAGCTGAACGGGGCGAGGCGCCGGCGCCGGCGGAGGTAGATATATATACTGTTACCGCTTTTATCTCGTGTGGTTTTTTTTTTTTTTATTATTTTAGCTCCTATTTACTCTCCTTGGCCGTAACTTTACCTGCCGCTCCTACAGTATAACGGGGCGGTCAATTGGACTCCAGTTGAAAGTCCCTGCAATCAGTTTCTGCGAGCGACTTTAGGCTTTTGTGCTTGAAGCGATGCGGATCTCTCCGCCATTAGGCAGGGACGCTAGGTACTTCATTGTCCCCATCAAGGAGGTTAGAAGTACTAGGAGGGTGCACGTTGCAATATTTGTGAAGCCTAGTCATAAAAAGTTTAAACGATTTTGTGCCCAGCGTGACCGCAGATCTCTCTGGCGATTGGTGCGCGTGACATGTCACGTGTGAGATGGATGGTTGATTGTAAAAGGACTCCTTGCAGGCTTGGTGCGCGCTCCGTCCGGTAGGTTTTATCAGATCGAAGGCTAGCCTGTGGTGTGCTCTAGTACCTCATAGCAAGACGAAGGCTAGCTACGGTCACGTGATGTGGGCACGTTGGCATGGTAAGTGAGGAGAGTAAGGAGGAAATGAGAAAGAGGCGAGGCGTCAAGGGAGCGTGGCTTGTGGAGGCTACGCGGCCGACGTAATGCCCTCTCCTACCCTTGTATCCTCCTTGGTCCCCATGGAGCTGGTCACGTGACGTAAAAATCCCTCTTGGCCGCAGCCCGTGACCGCAGCCGTAAGATGAGCAAACCGGCCCTGGTGTCTGTGAACTCCAATGACAATGTACCTTCAAAGAATTTTCGTAAGCACAATTGTGTAGTTGCATGCCTTCGCAAGGCTATTGCCCTTACAAAAAAAAATGAAAGAAGTTTAAAGTGAACGTTTGAAGGATCCACACAATACAGTGGTGTGACGTCGATGTGACGGTCGGTGAACGTTTAAAGGATTCACACGATACACCACGTTGAGTCTCAACTAAATCTCAATAGGTTTTGCTTTTGGCTCCTATTGAACCTTCGCAGGGTATACACCAACTCATGTTTAGAAACAAACCGGAGCGCCCCTAGCGGACGCCACCGGCGCCGCGCATGCGCGATTGAGTGTGGGCAAGAAGCTTGCCGTCGCCATTAAGAAACCATTGAAATGTGATGTCGGCGTCGGTGTGAGTCCCCCTGCCCTTTTTCGCGTTCGAATTGTTGACTCTACGTCGTCCTGGCGATATCTGACTACTTGAGCGGCCTCAGAGAAATTACCGAGGCTCGTTACACCGCAAAACTTCTCGTGAATAATGTGACATGCGGCGATACATTCCGTGTGGACGCCGCAGAATGTACGCTAAAGCCTGATTCGCGTGATGAGATTTTGCTCGCAATTTTCAGTCGCGACGTCGCTCGGGCTGCAAAAGCGTGAATCGTAGCTGAGATGGTCGGCGTCGATACTGAAAATCGCAAGCAGAATCGGACCGAGTGAATCAGGCACAACAAGTCGGTGATGGCCACTGATAACAATGATCAACATCTCCTTGTATCTACCAACCATCAAACTTATGTCTTTTGAGGCCTGCACTTACTTCTTATTGCAAGTACCGGGCCAATATTTGGCCTCCGGGCCGGTGTCGTCTAAAAGAGCAGACGACAAGCAGAAACCGTTTGAGAGAGCAGACGACAGTTCGAACGAACAGACGGCCGTTCGAACTTGAAGACCCACTGAGCGTAGTCCGCAGGTGGTCCGTATAGTTTGACGGTTTTCCGACGTCCATGTTGGGACAAAACAAATAAATGTGTTGACAACAAGTATCCGTGAATTCGACCCAAAGTGCTTCACGCCTAAGCAATCGTGATCGAACGGCGTGTGGTTTTCCCTTTTCACGGAACGGGTACGACCAGCACGCACGCACGCACGCGCGCACACACACACAGGCACGCCCACGCACGCACACACAAACACAAACACACACGCACACACACACACACACATATATATACATATATAGGGTCAGGAAGTACCTTAGAAAATTTTCGGGAGAGATGGAGTTGGGGGATGGTAGTGAAGAAGCGGGATATCCCTTCTTCCGAATTTTTTAGAATACCTTTCTGAAATGTATGGGCACAATATAGGAATGATCTGGGGCTGGGGCGATCGCCTACCCTCCTTCTACCTTTATGCCCCTTGCCCCCTCTTTCGATGCCACTGGGAGGTGGGGGGGGGGGGGGGTGATGGAGGAGGGGGGGGCGGAGGATCCCCCCTTCCCTGTCCTCCTGTATCGAGTTCGACGCGTCTGCTTAGAGGCGATAGAACGCCTCTACGCAGACGCGACAACAAGGAACAGCACAGAGTGACATTGTTTGAAAATAATGGTTCTAGAGGTTCTGGCATTAAAATGGTTCGCGTTCCATGAACTCACGGGCAGCCATGACAGATTTTCAAGAGAGAGGCTTGTGGTAGGACTCGTGCTATGGCTCGTTGTGTGCAGGCGCGTTCGGTGGCGTCCTTTTAGAGTTTTTATGCCATGGACGTCAGGATCAGGGTTATCAGTTAGGAACGACAAATTCAATGGTGCGTGTTCGAATCGACGGTGCCAAATTTGATTGCGTATGATAGAAGCCTGGAGTCATCGCGTTCTTAAAACATCACCGTCAATATTGACAACCTGAGATTACTCTTATTTTCTGTGATGAAAGCAGAATTAATCCCAGTCTGGCTAATCTTTGGGAGCGGAACGCACCGACGCTTTTGTTAGCCTACGTGGCCAATTGTCGTTAATTAGAAAAAACAAAACAGTAAAATGATTTTATCCCGCAGATGGGAGAACAGCTGCCCGTAGGCGAAATCCGCTGAAAACGGACAACACTACTCGGCTGGTTCTGACCTAGCCAATTCGGGCTACAGTTGATCATAATCAAAAGGCCAAGAGAAATAAAAGGAACGGCAGGGACGTCTTTAAAAAAAATTTGCTTTATCGACGAAAAAAAACAATATCAGACTGTCAACTTAGACGGTGTTGATTTTAAAATGCAATTATCTTAAACCTCCGCGGTACTTTTTAGAGACTATCAAACCGGTTGGTCGCAGCTGGTAATCTTTCTCGTGGCATTAGATCAATGAACCACGGTCGTTTCCGTGCGCTCTCTCGTGCTGCTCTTGTTCGGCGTCTAGGGAGTGCTAGGACTTTTTCGCCACTTCGAGGAAAGACGTCAAGAAGATAAACGTATCTGCGGCTTTGTGAGAAAAGAAAACTTCGTGGCAGTTAAACATGAGGAAGATACACAGAAAAGGGGACGGACAATGTTTAATTACTGTTGCCAACACGCTTGTTTTGTACTTACTTCGTGGCAATCTTTCGGCTCCTCCCCCTACTGTTTCATAATACAAAGAATCTTTGTGTTTGGGGAGTTTAGCGACCCCTTGTGCCTGCGAACACCAAACGACAATGTACCTTCGAAGAATCTCCTCAAGCACAACTGCGTAGTTGCAATGTCTTCGCAAGGCTACTGCCCTTATAAAAAATGAAAGGAGTTTAAAGCGAAAGTGTAAAGGATTCACACAATACACCGCGTTGAGTCTCAAATAAACTCAATAGGTTTTTCTTTGAGTTCTATTGAAACTAAATTTTAGCAATTACATTTTAATTAAATTTTTGGCAATATATTTCTCAATTGAATTTTTGCAATTTTTTTCCGATAGAATTTTCGAAACTGACTTTCAATAAATTATTCAGCAACTGCGCTTAAAAAATTCTGGTGAATTTTTTTTTTTATGATTCTATAAAGCATAGAACATGGAGGAAACGAAGCACATTAAGGAAACTAAAACAAACATCATAAAGCACTTACAACGCACTAATCACGCTCCCCTTGACTACTCCACCGCCTTATATACCCTGCACAAGAAATGTGTTCATTTGGCCGGTGACCACAGCAGCATTTATTAAGGTTCCCAGTATGCTATCCCCTCCTCGGAAGTCAGATAAATAATAAACAGTGTTTCGACGTCATTAGTCACTACCCCTTAGTAAAAAAAAATAAATAAATAAATAAAACACATTGGTACAAGGAATTATCGTTCGGTGCAGTCGCTAAATCCACACTCGTTTG